>NC_057811.1:78247364-78317333 GCF_018294505.1 Triticum aestivum | reverse complement strand
TGCTCACTGTTCATCCAATCGATCGGCTTCAATTAGCAGCAGTAGCGAAGGAATCGCTCGATTGGGTTCAGTTAACAGCCATCGATCGATCGCTCGGGTTCAGTAATGCGTAGCCTGCAGTGCAATCGCTCGGGTTCAGTTAGAGCCCAACGCTTGGCTCGGGTTCAGTTAGAGCGAACGCCTCGCACACATGCGCATACGCGTATGAGAGAAACGCGCATCGCTCGGCCCCCGACCTCCCACCGTAACCGGGAACTCCCCGAAATTTTCCTCCCCCTTGCTTCTACCACGGTTTTTTTCGTCATGGACGGCACAAAGAATGTCATGCAGCTGCGTCTCCGGCTTGCCCAGGACGAAAAGCCCATTTTCTGTCATGATTTTTTGTCATAGAAGTAGGAGCCCATCACATCTATGATGATACCGCGTTTTGTCACAATTATCGTCATAGAAGTGTCATATGTATGACAGAAAAAAATTTCGTTCGGCCCAAAATGTCACAGATGTGTCTTTTTTTTGTAGTGCTAGCTTGTGCACGCTTCTTCGCACCCAGCATGCACAAGACCTCAATCTTCAAAGAGGGTATCGAGGAGATCGAAGACGGCGACCACACTACGCTAGAGAATGCGGGGCCATTTGGAAGCAGGATGAGGTGACGACGGCTGACTGACTTCTCCCCCCACCCTCTCTCTTGTACAAAATTACCAATCCCTCTCTCCCCCGCACAAATTTATCAATCCCTCGACCCACGAGATCATTCCCCTCTCGTCCATGTTTTTCCAGCTCTCTCATCAAACCTGTTGTCTCTTCTCCTTCCACGTGTACAGAATCCGAATGCACACGCATCTCACGTATATTACATGTCTCCATCTTTCTCACAGACCTAACTTCTTCCTCTCTCTTTCTCTCTCTATCTCCCTCTTTCTGTTTCGTTAGGTTTGTCTCCTACTCTCTCGTCCACATACATACAATATTCCCGCCCTATCTGCTCCATCTCCGCAAGCTCTCTCTGCACGTTTCATTCACACATTGGGATATGTTCAAAATGTTGCTTTTATAATGGCTGATGTAGAGTTATTGTTGGTTTTGTTGCATCCTAGAAAGTAATAACTATGAAATGCATTTTGATTGTCATTTGAATGGGATTATGCTAGTTTGAGCATGTTGTGAAGTACTATAGACCTCGTATACATCTTGGAATTCGACAATGATTGTAACTATTGAATTGTATAGACCATTACATTCGAAGTTAGTAGCCTAATATATTTATTTCACAATTTCAACAAATGATTAATTCACTACATACTAAGAAAACAAATGTGTACACCCTCCGTTTTTATTTAAGTCTGCGTATTAGCATTGGTCAAAGTCAAGTTTTGTAAACTCTCAGAAAGTTTATAACAAAAAATATTAACATGTACAATAACAAATAAATACCATTAGATTCATTATTGAATGTAATTTCACATCATACATATCTGTTATGGTAAATTTTTATATTTTTCTATAAACTTGGTCAAACTTTAGGAAGTTTGACTTCGGTCAACCTAATATGCAGAGTTTACCAGTACTACTCGCTAGTTGCTTAGCCGAATCACCCAACACGCCACACGGGGAGTTCAGTGTGACAAAATTTTGAGGTCGGCGGGAAAATCTCTCGCGACCCTGATTCGAGCAGTGGGAAGTTACCATCATAGCCTTCGGAACAGGCCTATGGATGACGGTTGGTAGGGGGCTGTTTTCTTAACTTCAGGTTCACCCTACCCAGCCAACCCCACCCCGGCACCCAGAGTAGTACACCTGAATACTCTCCATTTTCTATCCCCACCGCAAAATAGACTTATCCACGGCACCGCAGCCTTTGTGCTCCTCCCCTTCTACATCAGCGCACTCGTCCATGCAGCGCATCTGCCTCATCGACAACCTCGTACGCCGCACTGGAGCCGGTCCACCGTCGTCATCGTACATGGAGCCTCTTCCCCGGCACCGTCTTCCACGGTCTCGGATCTGCTTCCCGGAAGCCGACGCCAGGCGCAGAAGCACCACCGTCGTGGACAATGAACTGACTCCCGTTGCCGACCATGACTCACAGAGGCCGTTGCGACCATCATTCTCCTCCTCGATTGGTAATGTGTGTATTGAGTCACTTAGCTGTACATGTGCAGTTCCAATTTTGTTCATACCTACCCTTCAAATTTCCTGGGTGCTATTGTTCCCGTAAAAGTAATTGGTTATAGCCTCCATTGTCCAACAGAATATCAGCTTGTAATTGTGCGTCGCTCCTGTATCGCGCTGTGCTTGGGTAGGTATTTCATCTACAACCAGTAGTGTGTCAAATGATGGATAGCTTTTCAGAACTAGCAAGATGCCCATGCGTTGCACGCATAAAGATGCATTTGTATGAGTAGTTTATCTTGTGGGAGAAAAGGATGAACGAGGGAATGCCTTATTTGCAAATGCGGAGAGGGGTGTGGGTATATTTTTGCAAAATTGCCACAGTTTCCTTCCTATCCGTTGGATATAAATCGGATGGCAGGAACACCATCATCACCAACTCTGTTTCTTATAAGAGTAGGGAAAAAGTAGAGAAAAAATAGAGAGTAGAGAAGTAGAGATAAATATTAAATATAAAATAAATATAACTGTAGAGAAGATAGTAGAGATAGCAGATACGTCGGGAAAGGATTGTGCACGCGGGAAAAGCGGCCAGGTGTGCGCTAGTTTTGGCGCGCGGCGTCCGGCGCGCTTTATAAAATCCAACGCCCTCCCACCGCTCTATGCCTTGCCACCGTTCTCTCCCCGCTCTGTGCCTCGCCACCGCTTTCTCCCTGCTCTTTCTCGCCTCGCCGCCACCGCGCCACCATGCCGCCGCGTCGCCGGGAAACTTGGGGATACCGCGGCGTTCGCACGCGCCCCTCTGGCGGCTTCTCCGCCGATATCCGGTTCCGCAGGATGTGCCTCGGCCTCGGCAATTTCGACACCGCCAACGAGGCCGCCCGCGCATATGACGCGGCGGCATGGCGCCTCCGGTGGCCTAATAGAACATTGAACTTCCCCAACGTGCCAATGCGGGAGCGGGCACAGGAGCTCGCGCCTCTGCCGTGGCTTATCACCGACGAGGATCGTCGCGACAACCGGAGGCGGGAGCACCGTCTCGGCATCGCCGAGATGGACGAGGAAGCCATGGTGCTGTGACGCCAATGCTTTCCATAGGACATCATCAAAGACCGCGAGTTCTACGAGCAAAGGAGGGCAGAGAGGGATAAGAGGAGGGAGGAGTGAGCCGCCTATCGCGAGGACAAGCGTAGGCGAAAAGCGGACGCTCAATTCAACATGAGGCTAGGAGCAGCGTCACCCTGGGAATCCGACGACGATTGGTATCTTCACGCCTACAGTCAGACGTCGGAGGAGGACATCACCGAGGAGGAGTCGGACGACGAGGAGTAGTTGAATAATCTATTTTTTATCTATCTATGTTGAGAACTATCCTCTACTCTCTATTTCTACTTCTCGATCTCAGCACTGTAAACGCTTTTTTTAAAGCGCCGCGCATTGCGATTCTGATGGAGATGCTCTAACATGGCAGACGAGTGCTTTAATGTTGCCCACAAGATGCGTGAGTATTACTAGTAGTATATTTTCTTTCCATGTTGAGATTTTAAAACCACGAGTGCGAACATGCATAGGAGCAATGAAGACCAAACACAGGATATTGGGGACATCTTCAAGGAGCGTGGCAAGTCAAAGAGGAGCTGCACCGAACCTGTAAAACGAGCTTTGGTAAGTAACACCCTTTCAATTACTTTCGTTTAGCCTCGTGATCTTCGATGTGTATATGTTGAAGTTTCTGTTTCTCTTAAGCTTGTGTTCTTCGATGTGTCATAAGAAGAGTCTTAATCGTCCTAATGCTTTCGTTTTTAGCTTGATGTAGGAAGTGGGTGTTCTCACCTTGTAGTCTGTTTTTATATTTTTTTCCTTTTGAATTTACTTCTCCCAGTTCTGTTTATCTGGCTTCTACTAAATGGATCTGGGTTGCTATGAGTAATTATGTAAGAAAGAAGTAACTTCATGTCAGGATGCAGTTCCTGCGAGGAGGGAAGTATGGTCAACCTCGAGGTCATGTTTCCAGAATGAGGCTGGATTACACACAAGGTGCCAGTTCCCTAATGATGCTGGATTAGACACAAGGTGCAAATTCCCAGATGATGCTGGATTACACACAAGCCAGGTGGAGTCGTCAGCTGTTCATGTCCTCATGGCTCTAGTAAAGGCTGAAAGAAAGCATGCAGCAGCCCTTGAGAATGTAGCTGAGTTCCTGAAGAAGCGAAAAGAGCAATCAGATGCTCTCTTCACCCATGCCAAAGAAGAGATGGAAGAAGCCAGAAATAAGCTAGCAGAGGCAGAGCAGGCTAGGCGTCTCCTGCTATCTAAAATTGTTGTCCATACAAAATTTCCTTCATAGTAGCTAGGTTCAAATGTTTATCCAGTCAGCATGCATGTTGTGATGTCCGTGCATCTACTGATGTGGCACAAAATATTTTTTTTCGGGTCATGTAATAACAGCAATTACTTTCCAAACAATAAGAGATGAAGCATTGGACATGGTATAGTTCACGCGCAAGCCCAGCATTCCAAGTTCAACTTCCATATCAAACTCATGTTCACAGATATCTCCACATTCATACATAATGTCCACAACCATGATTCACTTCAAAGCCAAAAAAATGAGGAGAGTTATGAATAAAGAAAAACCTCTAGTTCCTGCTACCAGTGCGAGCACAACAAGTCAAAACCATGCGTAATTAATTATATTTTGGTCACTTTTTGTGTTCTGAAATGCCGGCCGGCTCGGGGAAGGACATGTTGCCGGCACACGCGAGGATTCAATGAAGGCAGGCGGGGCAGTCTGAAGCCGGTTGCATGCGGCGAGGAGGCGTGTTCAGCCGGGCCTGCAGCGAGTGGGGCCCTCTTGGCCGGCGCGCCGGTTCAATGCCTGCCCTATGATAGGTCGCGTCCGTGTCAGAGCAATCACTCCCTCCAGTCCTTTTTTGTTTGCGTATAACAAAATCTTGTTTTCCATTCACATTTTACAAGTAAAATTCGTGGACAAACTTTGACCCAAAAAACGATGGGGACTAGTAAACCAGAACGAAGGTACTAGTTTTTTTTAATCAAAGAAGGGTTTCCCCCTTCCGATTTTCATTACTGAAAACCAACATCTAAATCTAAATATAGTATTTGCCTTAGAACTACCAGGTTCAACATCTCGCAACATAAACCCATACAACCATACGCGAAGAAGGTATGTAGTAGGTAGTACTATGAATTCCATTTTCGCTCGATACCAATCGTTCTAAAAACTACTTAGTACTTATAACGCGCCATTGAAAATCGGTACTCTTAACCCCGCTAAAAAATGATATTTTAAACGTGGCTACTCGATCTGTGGCAACTGGCGAGCCACCGCCTCCAAGTCGTTCACCTGTGGTCCCGGCCATCAACTCCTACGGATCAAATTATCACGCGAGCTAACTATTCCTACAAAGGTGCGCTCCACCACGTACCCGGTACCCGCGAATGCAGCAATCGTGCACCTAGGGTTTTAGGGTTTATTTGTTAATGTTGCCTTTACGTAACACTCATGTGTGTGAGACAGCGAGAGACCAACTGCGTACGTGCGCCTCTTCTCTTCGTATATGTACTCCACCGTTTGTCTGGTGTCCACAAAATTATAATAACTACTAGCAATGTGCCAATGCGTTGCCACACGATCTGAGTAGATTAATACATATTCACCGATTTGATAGAAAAAAAGTCTAGTTTTGAAATACGTATATCACTAAAAAATGTTATGTTTCACTCAAAATATATTGCTTTGGCGGTTTTGATGAGATAAGGGAGGAATGTTGTTGGTTTCAAGATTCGAGAAGTGGTATATGTCTAATTTATACTCTTACTAGCAAGATGCCCTGCGTTGCACGGAACATCAAGATCTTGTGGGAGAAAAGGATGAACAAGGGAAGGCCTTATCTGCAAATGTGGATAGGAGTGCGGGTAAATTGCCATAGTTTCGTTCCTATCCGTCAGATATAAATCGGACGGCCTATATTGCAGGATGGCAGGCCCACCATCATCACCAACTCTATTTTTATCCCTACTCTTATGAAAAGCATAGTCGGTGATGATCGTGTGCCTGCCATCCTGCAATATAGGCCGTCCAATCTATATCTGACGGATAGGAAGGAAACTATGGCAATTTTGCAAAAAGATACCCACACCCCTCTCCACACTTGCAAATAAGGCCTTCCCTTGTTCATCCTTTTCTCCCACAAGATAAACTACTCATACAAATGCATCTTCATGTTCCGTGCAATGCATGGGCATCTTGCTAGTTGTTGCAAAAAGCCCATGTGTGTGAGAGAGAGAGGGAGAGAGGAGGAGGACGGAGTGCATGTGTGACAAAGACACAAAGAGTGTATGTGCAAGAGGTAGTGTGCATGATCGAGAGGGCATGTCTCAAGAAGGGAAGAAAAATCTACATAGATACAAGGAGCGGGAGAGAGACATGTATGCGATAGTGGAAGCACCAGTGTGCGGGTGTATAAACCTATCTAGAGGCTAGTCGATAAATGTTTGTGAGAGAAATACGAGACGGGGGTGCGAAAGCGAGAGTTTTGTGTGTGAGAGAGAGAGAGACGGTAGCCGGGAAGGGGAGTGGAAGCAGGAGTTGTGTGTGTGTGTGAGAGAGAGAGGGGGGGGAGTTTGTCTGATCGGTAAACAAATGAATAATGTCAGTCTGGGATGGAGACCAAAAGTAGAGCGCAACAAATGTTGTGTCTACAGGAGAGAGAGAGAGAGTAATTTTAGTGGTATGATTCATATCTAGAGACATATAGGGTGTGTGAGAGAATCCCATAGAGAGAAACACAAAGTGAAAGACGAGTGGAGACTGTGTGTGTGGCGGTGAAAAACAAAAGCTTAGGTACATAGTGATACGAGAGAATGATAGAGACGTGAGAGATAATGAAAACCGTGTAATGTATAATGATAGGGAGAGTGTGACACTTCTCAAGGGAGACGTCGAGAGACCATGTTTGCGAGGATAGGAGAAACATGAAGTGAGCGTGCGGGTGAGCTGGAGAAAAGAGAGTGATAGCTACATGAAGGAGCATGCATGTGAGAGAGATGGGTGTGAAAGGAGTGATCATAAAAGGGATTCAAATATTTGAATTCGAGATGATGATACATGTAATCCATACTCAAACCAAAATTGATCTATCAAACATGCATACTCATATGAATTCACGCGCATCTATGTTATTTAATATGTAGATATTACTGATCCATACATTTTAGTAGAACATAATTTGGTTTAATTTTTTGAATTCAACCTTATGATTTTGAGATCATTGTATTTGTAAAGCATATTATACATATAAAGGAGCAGAATTCTTTGTTGTGCTTTTGAAAGTATATATAAAAAATGATGTATATAGAATTTTATTCCAATCGAAAATGGATCTCGCCCGAAAAAAATAGAATACAAACGGGATTCGAATTGAGTTGGCATAGTAAACGTGCACTCTGCAAAATTTGAACGAAGCGGGGAAAGTCGTAGTAACCGCCCGAAACCAAAATCTGCGAGATGGAAATTACTACTGCCTATCCCTGCCACGCAAAGCCTATCTGCTCGATTTCTATAGGCTTCGATAGGGTTAGGTTTGTAATTTCACTTGAACGTGACATAAACGCCTCTCACCCGGATTCATACACGGTGGGCGCCAAAACACAGTGTGTCCTCGGCCGAAATCGACTCCCTCCCCGATTCATACACAGTGGGCGCCAAAAACAAACTCTCGTCGGCAAATATTTGGTGTATGCGAGATTACCGTCCTATCCCCAACCGACTAATATTGCTGTGATGTAGGAAATTTGAAACGGGGGCTAAGTTTGTAAATTTCCTCGCATTTGAGACAAGCGCGCCCTGAAGACATGGTTCCCCCCTTCCTCTCCACCTCCATTTCCCCATTCGTACTCCGTGGGCGCCAAAACACCCTCTCCACCCCAGCCTCCTCCGTTCGCCACCCCATCCACCGCCGTCCTCCTCCACCATGCCGGAGCTGATACCCCGACACCGCCGTCCATTACAAGAGATCGACCTCTCTCATCCACGGCTTCGGACCGGGATCCTTGCATCTCGTCCTCTCGCTTCATCCCCACTGTCGTCCACCTTGCCGGCGCCGCTCCTACGACCGTCTCGTCCACGTCGCTCCGCCGCCACCGTCTACCCTCCTAGATCTGCTTCCACGCCGCCGACAGCCATCGCTACCGCAGCACCGTCAAATTCTCATCAGATGCATACACGGCGCCGCACAAGAGGTGGTACTCTTTCGTATCTGCTCAACTTATTTATCGCAGCAAGAAAATAGATCGCCACTGCTTTACTCTGATTCCTTGTCCATCACTTACTTGCTAGTTGAGAGCAAACATTGGTTGCGAAGTTGCCTTTGTCCGGTTTGCACCTTCAGATCCGCGATGGCACGCTCAACACTGTACTCCCAATGTTTATGGTTTTCCCCTTTTATATTCCACACTAGTTAAATCACAGTAGACTAAATTTCAAAATTGGGTCAGTCGATTTTTCAGAGCTCGCCGGAGTTCGCCGGTGCGAACGAAGGGGCTCGGGTGGGGACTTTGGTTGTTGGGGGCGGTGGTGGGGCCTCGCCGAACGAAGAAAACTCGACGCGGGTGGGGGCGGGGGTGGGGGTGGGGGTGGGGGTGGCGGAGGAACACAGGCGGTGGGGGCCGATGGTCCGGCCGGCGGCCCGTGCGGTGTTCTGTATGGGAAGAATCAGAGATGAGGAAGAAGAAGGGTTAGGAGACGTAGGATCTTCATCCAACCGCCTGAAATGGTCGACTGACCCAAATGCAGACATGCCTTTATATTCAGTACCATCATCGTACCTGCTTAGCACTGCTCCTGAATCCATCAAGCTAAACAACGTGCCACTCATAATTCTAAACTTGTTGCTCAAGTACGAATCTGATATGATGCTGATATTACTAAAACAGATAACATTTAATTGGTCAGCTAATGTTCCTACTTTACTTTCGAAAAAGCATGTGCACCACATATAGAGAGACAGCATGGAGTTGCTTTCTTAATGCGCTCTGGTTCATCATGTGTGGGCACTGTGCAACGGACATTTTATTATCCAAAATCTGCTTGCTCTTCTTTACCATGTTCCTCTTCCGTTCTTCTTTAATAAGTACTCTCTCCGTTCCTAAATACAAGTCTTTGTATATATAAAATCATGGACTACATATGGAGCAAAATGAGTGAATCTACACTCTAAAATGTATCTGGATACATCTGTATGTGATCCATAGTGGAAATCTCTACCAAGACTTATATTTTGGAACGGAGGGAGTATGATAGTAGTACAGTATGTTCCTTGTAGTGAAGATGAGCAGGGACATTTGCAGTGTAGAGGCCTATACGGTCGGTTGGTATGGACACTTTGAACTCGTCGGGCCTCTTTGATTCGTAGGATTTTGTAAACATGGGAATAGGATTTGTAGTGGCCTGCCCACTTGAATCCTATACGAATAGCAAGAAAATGCGGGGAGCTGTGTCGCCTTTGAGAGTTACACTGATATTAACAGTACCGCACCTTCAGTTGAAGAGAGCTGGTATCCGAAGCCTTTCTACCCGTACCGGCAATACTAGCACATATATTCCAGCAAGTTCCACTTTGCTGATTTTACTCTGATGCTTATGGTTTCTCGTTATATCTACACGATGATCTGTGTAGCTACTTTGTGTCGCACTAGCAGCAGTCCACTCTTGAAGCTAAACACCGCAATGACTTACAAAATTGGCACCAAGGCATTGAGTGCCATTCTGGATGCAATGAAATTCATACGCTTCCCACCTGTTGACTCTTGTTCAGAATATGATCCTAATGACTCTTGTTCAAAATTGCCACATATAGAGAGACAACATGGAATTGCATTTCTTTGGGCGCTGTTGAGGATATAACCATTAGAGTCACCCGCCCAGGAGGGGCCGGGTTACTCGTAATGGTCATCACACGAAGCCCGACGCCAAGCTTGAAGACGGCGGGCCAAAGATGGGCTTAAGACCCGGAGATGGCTTAAGGCCCGTAGTTACAAACCTCCGTTATGGTAAGACTTGTAGTGTAAGGCAAGAATAGTTAGGAGTCCGAGCGGGACACTGTTATGAGCCGGCCGGGACTATGAGAGCCGCTAGGCGTCAACCTCTCTATATAAAGGGATGACCCGGCGGTGGTCTAGGGACAAGTAAGATCAGATCGATAACCAGGCAGGGCGGTTTAGCTCCTGGTCGTCGAAACCTCAAGTAATACAACCTCAACTGGACGTAGGCTTTTACCTTCACCGTAAGGGGCCGAACCAGTATAACCCTTGTGTTCCTTGTCCCGTTTAACCCCTTTAAGCTTCCTAGCTGCGATGGCTCCATGACTAAGTCCTAGTTCAAGGACATCTGCCGTGACAATTCCACCACAGTTGGCGCCCACCGTGGGGCCAGCGCACGGTGGATTTGAGTTCTTGAAGGGCAGCTTCGAAGGGCTCAAGGGATACGCTGTGGGCCGGATGACCAAGAGTCGTCGCGGCAAGCTCTGCATCGACGATGCAAACTGGGGCCCCGACGCCGGCTCAATTGAGTACGGGTACCGGGTCCCCTTCGGCGGAATTCATGTCTTCATTGGCAAGATTGGTGAGCCGGGTCCTGAGCCGGGTCTCTGCACCGATCTCATCGAGACGGCTCAGCGCGCACGACCCGCCAGGGCCCTACCTGCCTTGAAGCATGCTTTTGTGGGATGTATTCATGGAGGACTCTCTGATGGATCTGGATCTGGTGATGAGGCGGCCGCCGGCTCTGACGGCGAGTCGTCTACGGATGAGTCAAACTCGTTATATCAACTCCAGGATGGCAGGCTCGGGGGCTGTTCCGACGGCGACAGTATTCCGGGCCCTTTTGAGCCGCCGAGCCGGGTTGGAATCTTCATGGCCGGTGCACAGCCTGTTCAAAACCCTACCGCTGGGTCAGGAAACCCGGTGCCCTCGCCGGCTCAGGTGCTGATGGATCTCACGGACAAGATGATGGCCCTGTTGACCGCCACGGTTGACTCGGCGGATCAAGCTCAGCATGACGCGGAGGTGGCACAGTTAAAGTTAGATCTAGTAAAAGCCAAGGAGGATTTGGCGGCGGAAGGGATCAGGATGGCTGCGGAGAGGGCGGCTCTCGACGCCCAGACTTAGTTGATTCAAGCGCAGTCCTTCCGGCTCACGATGGATCAGAACGCGTCCAATGAGGTCATGAGAAGGAGGCATCAAAAGGCCCAATCTCGACTCCCTCCGGTCTACGATCCTCGAAACCTCTTCAACACGCCAGGTGCAGGGTCTAGTAACCCGCCAGAGATCATAGTACCCGGAGCTGGGACACCAATTCAGCCCCAAGTAATGGGACCGCCCCGGGTGAACCCTGCCCCGCCTCAGTACGTGCCAATACCACCGGGTCATTATGCCAACCCGTTGGAAAACATGGTCGCCGCGGCGGCACGACTGGCGGCTCTCCCAATCGATGGCGACTCTCCAACGGCGGTTGAAACCCGCCGGGTCAGGGAGCTCCTTCAGACAGCTCTGGCGCAGCAAGAGGCATACTCTTACAGCCGGGACAGGGTCCATTCAACCCCTCGTCCAGGCCGGAGCCCGAGTTATAGCAGACACATGGTTTCAGCGACCGGCTCAAGTAATGTCCGACGCCATGACTTGCCACCTGGCCATGGCCCGGCTCATAACGGAGCCTTTCACGCAGCAGACCAAGACCGAGCACGGCAAGAGGCGGAGCAGGTGCCTCAGTTGACGGCTTACCAGACACCCCAGCTTATCCGACGGCTTCCGTCGACGTGGGTATCCCTACGAGGACTTGAGGCGTCCCTTGTTTAGTACCGGCTCTCCGCAATGAACGTCTACCCAAGGACTTCAAAGGACCTAGGAAGGTGCCTAATTACACGGCTGATTTACAACCCGGAGCCTAGATCGAGAGTTACGAGATGGCCATGGAATTGCTGGAGGTCAGCGAAGCGGCGATGGCCAAGTACTTCACCATGATGTTAGATGGGACTGCCCGCACTTGGTTGGAAGGGCTGCCACCGAATTCCATCGGGTCTTGGGCTGAGCTGAAAGCCCGATTCATCCAAAACTTTAAAGATACCTGTAGGCAGTCTATGTCAATTGTGGATTTGACTAACTGTAAACAGCAGGAGGGCGAGTCTATGACACATTGGGTTCGCCGGGTCAAAGAGATAATACATTCATCTGATAAGATGGATGCCGGCTCTGCAGTCTTAATGTTGGAGCAGAATTGTCGTTTCTTGCCCTTGAAGATGAAGCTCGGGCGGCTCAAGCGTGATTGCAATGATATGGGTACGCTGATGGCGGCTCTCGTCAAGTACGCCGACTCTGATAGTACCAAGGACCCCGCTTCAGATGATGAAAGGACAGGGAAGGGAAGGAAGAACGGCAATGTCAAGGGTCCTCAGCATAACCCGGCAAACCAAGGAGGTAACAAGCGTAAGGCTGATGGCAGCATGGAGTTTGTGGCCAATGCCAACTCACAGGGTAACAACCAGCGACGTAAAGGGAGGCCACCTCCCCGAGCTGGCGGGTCAGGCCCGACGCTCGAGCAGTTGTTAAACGAGCCTTGTCCGAGGCATGGCTCTAGGGAGAAGCCAGCTACTCATCTATGGAAAGATTGTGCAATCATGAAGGCCTTTAAGAATTCCAATGCTTTTAATGGAAACAATGGCCCGGGTGGCGGCTCAGGCGCTGGCGGTTTTCATGGCCCGGGCGGCGGCTCAAATCCTAATCCTCAGAATAGTCAAGGGGGCTTTAATCAGCAGTCCGGCCAGGGTCATCAGCAGCAGCAGGGGGTTACCAGACCAATCCGAAGCAGCTTAATGGTGGACAGTATCACGTGTTTACCACCAGTCTGTGTAAGCGAGATCAGAAGCTTCATAAGAGGGTTGTGAATGCTGTTGAGCCGGCGGTTCCACGCTATTTAAGATGGTTTGAGCAGCCTATTGTGTGGAGTAGGGAGGATCACCCTCCCCGGGTTGATAATCTGGGTCACTTGGCCCTGGTGGTGGCTCCTCAGGTGGGAGGATATAAGTTCACTAAGGTGCTCATGGATGGAGGCAGCAGTATCAACATCCTATATTATGAGACCTTCCGTCGTATGGGGTTGATTGATAAGAACCTCGGCCAATCCAATACTGTTTTCCATGGCGTGGTGCCTGGTAAGTCAGCTTATCCAGTTGGTAAGATCGAATTGGAAGTGGCCTTTGGAGATGAGTACAACTACAGGGTGGAAAAATTGACCTTTGAGGTGGTCAAGATAAGAAGTCCGTATCATGCCATATTTGGGCGGCCGGCTTACGCCAAGTTCATGGCACGGCCGTGTTACGCGTATTTGCAGCTCAAGATGCCGGGTCACAATGGGACCGTTACGGTTCATGGCAGCCGGAAGGTAGCCTTGGAGTGTGAGGAAGGCGATGCGGCTTATGCAGAATCTATTTGTGCAACAGAGGAGTTGAAGTTTTACAAGGACAATGTTGACCCAACAGATATGACCTCTCTGAAAAGGCCGACTACGGAGCATGAGCCGGCAATGAAATTTAAGTCGGCTGATGAGACTAAACTTGTTGATTTCGTTCCAGGTGATTCATCTCAGAAGTTTAGCATCAGTGCCAATCTGGATCCAAAATAGGAAAGCGCGCTCATCGAGTTCATCCGTGAGAATAGGGACATTTTTGCATGGAAACCTTCTGACATGCCAGGTGTACCTAGAGAACTCGCTGAGCACACACTCAATGTTGATCCGAAATTCAAGCCGGTCAGGCAATTCCTTCGGCGGTTTAATGAGGAAAGGCGGAAAGCCATTGGAGAAGAGGTGGCCCGGCTCTTGGCGGCCGGTTTTATTGTTGAAGTCTTTCACCCAGAGTGGTTAGCTAACCCGGTGCTCGTGCTCAAGAAGAATGGCACCTGGCGGATGTGTGTGGACTACACGGACTTAAACAAGGCATGTCCGGCTGATCCTTTTGCCCAACCCCGTATTGATCAAATCATTGATGCAACGGCGGGTTGTGAGCGCTTAAGTTTCTTGGATGCTTATTCTGGATACCATCAGATTAAAATGGCAGTTAAAGACCAGGAGAAAACAACGTTCATCACTCCCTTTGGAGCCTTCTATTACGTGTCTATGCCTTTTGGGCTCAAGAGTGCACGGGCGACTTATCAGCGTTGCGTACAGAACTGTCTTCATAACCAGATTGGGCGCAATGTTCATGCCTATGTGGATGATATTGTGGTTAAGTCCAGAGAGAAGGAAACCTTGATAGATGATCTGAGAGAAACCTTTCATAATCTCCGGGTCTACAAGATGATGCTTAACTCGGCCAAGTGTGTTTTTGGTGTTCCTGCAGGCAAGCTCTTGGGTTTTCTGGTTTCTCATAGAGGCATTGAAGCTAGCCCGGAGAAGATCAAGGCGATCACCTCTCTGGCTAAGCCGGCGTGTATAAATGACGTCCAGCGCCTGGCGGGCCGTATCGCTGCTTTAAGCTGGTTTATAAGTCGTTTGGGTGAAAAGGCCATGCCACTGTACCAGTTGATGAAGAAAACTGATGACTTTATTTGGAATGATGCTACTAGTGCTGCTTTTGAGGATTTGAAGAGACAGCTGGCTGAGCCCCCAGTCCTTGCTGCTCCGGTTGATAAGGAGCCCTTATTACTGTATGTAGCTGCTAACGCACGAGCCGTCAGCATGACTGTGGTGGTGGAGCGCAAGGAAGAGGGTAAAGAGTATCCGGTTCAGCGACCGGTTTACTACGTCAGCGAAGTGCTCATAGAGTCAGAACAGCGGTATCCACATTGGCAGAAGCTTATTTATGGTGTATTCATGGCCAGCCGGAAGCTTAAGCACTATTTTCAGGGTCACCCTATCACTGTGGTTAGTTCTTCCCCCCTTGGAGATATCATCCAAAACAGAGAGGCCACAGGGAGAGTGGCTAAGTGGGCTATAGAACTTGGGCCTCATGGTCTAAAATACGTGCCACGCACTGCTGTTAAATCTCAAGCTTTGGTGGACTTCATCAACGATTGGACAGAGCTACAGGTGCCTGAAGAAAAGCCGGATAATACATATTGGACTATTCACTTTGATGGGTCTAGGCAATTGGAGGGCTCGGGGTGTGACACCCAAAATTTCATTTGGATTTTTTAAATTTTTTATCTGACTTGAGGGAGGTGATTTAAATTTTTCTTCAAAAGAACCCTCCCTTTTAAATTTTTTTTTGGCAAGAGCTTTATTTGGATTCACCCAAGACTTGTTTTTGGTCTTGGAGGTTCTTGCCTTTATTTGGACTCAAACCAAAATGTTTTGCACTTGGGAAAAATGCCTTTTGGAAATCTCTTTGAAAATGCACTATGGCTTTTGGAATAATCCTTTACCACTTTCAACAAACCTCTCATGCCATGACCTTAGTGCAAATCCACTCTCCTAAACCTTCCCTCATCTTTGGATCTTGATTTGCATCAAATCCAGCAAGTTGGACCTCTCCATATATTTATTTTCCATTTAAATCTTATCAAAACAATTTCTGTCTTCTATTCTAGCCCTTGGAGATTTACAAAGGAACTACTCTTTCTGCTTTGATTTCTGCCCCCAAACCAATTCCCCTTCCTAGTCCTTTGAACCCTCAACCAAGATCCATGAAGATCCACTGGTCTTCAGTTCAAAATTTTCAAACTATACTTGCTGCAAGTTTGGACCAGATTTGTCAAATTTGATGAAATTCATTCAAATCCCTCTCCAAAAATTCTGAGACAAATCAGGCAGCCTCTGGGTACATTGAGAGGTCACCTCACCAAGTCCCAGCCCCAGGAAAAATTTTCTTCACTCCAAATCATTTCGTCGAGCACCTACTGGACACTGTTGCTGTCATTATTCAGTTAAGTTCAGAGAACAGTTTCAGTGCACTGTCGTTTTCTTCAGAACATGTTGTCGATCTCGACAGTGCCGCGTTGGCGCATTGCTCCCCGTCCCCTCCCCCTTGTTCCTGCGCCGCACGATCCCCTGGAGCCTTGCGGACGTCGGCGACGAGCTGGAGGAGGTGCGCCGCCCCGTGACCGACGCCGGCGGCGGCTTTGCGGCCGCCAGAGAGAGGCGCAGCGTAGACGGCGCCACCCAGCGCCGCCCAAACCACCGGAGGCCGCTGCGTGGCCACCCACTCCCCCTTGCACGCTGCCACTCTCGTCGTGAACCGCTGGGCGCGGAGCGCGCTCTCTGCCGCCGTGGTGCCCGTGCGGCCACCCCACCATGGACCGACGCCGTTACGCCAACACCGACCGGGATTAGCAGGGGAACGGCACCAGTACACCTCACTGATGCTGCCTGGCCTCTTAAGCTCCCTGCCAATCCACTGCCTCGCCGTAATTGCTCGCCGGAGATTCTCCGTTCATGGCCACCCCGTCGATCCGCCTATAAATAGAGGCCTCGAGCTTCAACTCGAACCCACACCACCCCTGCACTCCACCTAGACCACACCAAGCCACTGGAAGAGCCCCGAGGAGGTCTCCTTTCTCAGCTCCGGCCGCCACGACCCGCCACGGGATCCAGCTCGATTCGCTCCCGTGCGTGCACCTCTGCCTCCCATCTCTTGCCAGTAGCTTCCCTATGCATCCACTCTTCTGACCCGCGCTTCAATTCGGAGTGTGCAGCACCCACCGGAGTTCTCCACCATCACCCGAGCCGCCGTCCGCCGGAGAAAGTGTCGCCGTCGACGTGGTGCTCTCCGACGCTCGAGTTCACCACCCACCGACGTGGGAGGACACGCTGAAGCTCTTGGTACACTCCGATCTCCCTGTCTCGCCGTGGTTCAACGCCGGCGACCACCGCAGTCTTCGGGCGCCGGCGAGCTTTTTAAACCTGACATGTGGACCCCCCTTGTCAGCCTCTATTCTCTCTCCCTCGAACCGTTTTCTGTTGGCGCCTTCGGGCAAATACGCTTTCCCTTTTGAGCTGGCGCGTTTCTTTCCAAAGCGTTTTCTGCTTTCTCAGTTTAGCCCCTAGGACTTTTCTGTTTCATTACAGATGAGTCCCTGGACAGAAAACTTTATAACTTTTTAATAAAAAGTGATTTTTGAGTGATTCTTTTCTGACAGTCTTAAAATTTTGTCTAGTTTTTTATGGGATTTATTTGGAAATTTTTTGGAACAACTTTTATGCACGCGTTGGTTTTCACGTTAGTGCCCGTTTTCGTTATGCCGTAGGTTCCGGAAGAGGTGACGGAGCTGCGAACTTCGCCGAGCTAGACTCCGACTTCTCCGAACTAGGCAAGCATGTTTGAACCTTTGATATGATAGGTGTTTTGCATGTTTGCGTGTAAGTTGTGCTTGGCATATGAGTGTCGGTGAGTACCTCGTTGCTTGTGACGCAACTACCCGTATGTTCCAAAGTTGCGATGATCTCTAGTGAGAGATGGCCTAATCATGTGGTGTCATGAAGGGCAGCAAGGTGGTACTGTTGTAGCATACCAGCCTTGCGTCATCCGACTAATTCCGACGTTAACGTGGACGGAGTCACGTTATCGTTCTTTTCCCTTCCGTGCTACCACATGTTTCTTTTGCCAGGATGCGGTTTAGTAAGTTGGTAACCTCTTTCCGTGTACACACCAAACAGAGGGGCCGGGATGATGGTTCCATGGCCCTGGATTAAAGCCAGTCATCCGGTCAGGGGGCATGGGTGTTTCCGGTTGGGACCGAGAGGGGGGCACCCCCTTAGAGCGCGCGTATAGAAATTTGATCCCATGCTACGCGAGGTTGTAGCCTCCCCGTCTCAAGGTTTTTCTTGAATGTTGCCGAGGGTGATCCCTGGCTTCGGAATGTTGAATGGGTGTGTACTGGTTAGATGTGTTCCTTCCAAAATACCGTAAACGGAACTAGTCCCCGTGACTACTGAAATCCGTTGGCTGTGGTTTAAGTACAAACTCTGCAGAGTCAAATCCTTCCAAGTCATCGTATCCATGATCAAGTAGGGTGATCAGTATAGCCATATCTATCCTCGTGGTAATTGATCCCCGGTGGACAAGCTCAAGTGGTAAACCCAGTTTAATTGTTATTCCTGCGGATGGACTAACCTTATATTTGTCTTGTACTCGCAATAATTTATATTCTCGAGCTACTGAATTATTGAGCTTCAATATAAGCCCTTTATGTGATGTCGCTCAGACGTCCGACTGTGGCATGTTTGTCTTTTATTCCCTGTTATAAGCCCTTTATGCGGTGTCGCCCCGACGCCCGACTGCGGCATTATTATTCTTGCAGTTTCTTCTCGAGGAGTCATTCAGAACCTCGTTTGGCACCAGCATTATTATTCTTGCAGTTTCCTCTCGAGGAGTCATTCAGACCCTCGTTTGGCACCCAGTATTTTTATTTTGGGATTTCGGGAGGACTACCGCCCGACTTCTCGGTTAATTTTCCATGCATCATTGTCTCCATGCCTGAACGCACTTGTTAATCTGTTCATATGCTACATGTTTACATTTGTTATATCTTATGTCCGAACTGTCTTGCGAGTACTTTCATAGTACTCACCTGGCTTGTTGATTTGGCCAGATGTTGACGAAGGCGATCTCTTGGATGAAGAGTCTGATAGTGCGTCCGACGCCTAGAGGAGTCCCAGTCAGTCCTGTGCGATCCCGGATATTGGTCACTTGTATCATATACGCTTCCGCCACCCGCAATAAGTCTCCTCGAGCCTCACTCCGACGCTCGAAGAGCTTTAGTTTTCAGGAGTCATATCACCCACTTCGCTGTGATATTTCCACCACCATTGTTATCGTGAGTTAGTAGTTATGCCACCCTTCCGCCGTTATGTTTATTCGGCGTAGTTGTAATAAATTGTTGAGCAGTCTCCGTTCAACTTTGTATTATATTCAGTACTCCTGGTATTTTTTTCTTCTGTGACCATGATATTGTCTACCAGTGAGAAGGAATTCTTCTTTACTGGTCCGTAAAAGGGATCGGTCTCTCAATAAATATTTTATTGAAAAACCGGTCGTGACAAGCTTGGTATCAGAGCCAGGCTGATTGTAGGAAGCCATTAGGTGCGATCGCTAATCGGTTATTAGCGTCTTTTGTGCTTTTTCAGCATTTTGCAATTGTAGCTATTTTTTGTTGGTCATCATAAATTTGTGACATGACTACTCAGAATTTTTGCCTACTTTTGTAGATGGCTGGCAGCAACTGCGAGACTCGAGTGTTCACGAACGTGCCCGAGGGGTTTGTCAAACTCCTCGTCTCCATCACCAAGCTCGCGATCGGGCCAGCAACTCGTCCGGAGTTCACGCTTTATCAGCACAAGCTCAGTGACGACGTGTCTATGCACCAAGCCGTGGTGCAATTCAAGGGAGGACGTTCTGCATCTCGCCACTTCCGTTTTGTGGGAAGGGCCATGCCTACGGAGAGGCATGCCATGCAGATGGCTGCCCGTGAGGCAATAGCTCGCCTTCGGGACATCCTTCCCATGATGAAGACTCGTCGCTACCGCTACCTCCCAGGCCATGTGCCATACACTTGTCACTATGCATTCGCCTGCCATCGGGGAGAACGAGATGAAGCCATCGAGATGGTTGTGGAGTACCTCAAGGCTCTGGAGGAATCCTTCGACAACCTCGTGGATGATCTTGTGGCTGCCCGCATGGACTTAGTCTGGGGCGGTCCTGCCAGCAGGAAGGAGCTTCTCCACACGGCACCGCCTCTGACATTCGTCTCGTCTTCAGCCTCTTATGCACCGGCCATTTTGGCTACTGCTCGCCGTCTGCCTACCACTAAGGAGTTCGACCGAGTTATCGCTCCTACTCCAGTCAGAGCTGCGCCGCCTGCCGCACCCGCTCTGCCGCCTGTCGCCCACGTTCCATCACCGCAGCGCAGCGCTACGCGCCAGGAGCCTGCTAGAGAGGAGGTGGAGGTTGATTCTCCTGCACCGCTGAGTCTTGCCCTCGGCAATGGAAAGGACATCGTCACCATCTCCGACTGAGAGTGCCGAGTAGCCGCGCGTTATGCCTGCTTGTATGATGTGTTTTATCTGTACGCTAGTTTGTATTAGTATGTTCGCTGTTTTCCGGAAGAGTACGCTAGACTAAATAACATGTCAGGATTGTGTACGCGCATCCTGAGTGCTGTATCATGTGTTTGCTTTTCGCGTGTAAGATTTGTGTTAAGCAGTTCTTCTCCGTGCAAAATCATTTATGTTTTCTTGAAAACCTTGAGGTCTTTTAAATTGTTGCCTTGCAAGATTTTTCCTTGTGCCCCACAGTTCTTCTCATGTGTTTTGCAAAATAATACCCCATACTGGAAAAATGTCTCGCCCGTGGACTCGCTCCATGCCCAATCAGCCAGAAGAAGTTTATGGGACACAGACTAGCAACAATTTCACTCAGGGTCAGTCCAGCCAACAGGACAGCGAAGCAGCCCTGTCTCAACTATGCCGTCTCTTCGAGCAAAGCCAGCAACAACACCAAGAGATGATGAATCACGTCATCAATATGGGAAACCACCGTGAACCCTATCAACCGCATTCCAAGTTATCTGAGTTACAGAAGACTCGCCCTTCAACGTTTGCTCACACCGATAGGCCGCTAGAAGCCGATGACTGGCTCCGTGACATTGAAAGGAAGCTGATTATTGCTCAGTGCTCAGATCATGAGAAGGTGCTTTATGCACCACACTACCTTACTGGAGCAGCCGCAGCATGGTGGGAAAACTTCCTACACATGCACCCCAGTGAACACAACATCACCTGGGAGGAGTTCAAGGAAGGCTTCCGTGGGGCACACATCCCCAGGAGCATCATAAAAATCAAGAAGAGAGAATTTGATGAACTGAAGCAGAGAGGCATGTCAGTGACAGAATACAATGGTCAGTTTACCCAGCTATCTCGTTATGCCTACGACGAGCACATGACAGAGAACAAGAAGATGGAAAAATTCCTGGACGGCCTGGCACCGGCACTAAGATGCCAACTAATTGTACACACCTTCCCGGATTTTAAAACTCTGGTTGACAAGGCCATTACATTAGAGAATGAGCGCCGTAGTCTGGAAGATATCCGTAAGCGAAAGAGGGACAAGACGACTCTTGCTCGCAACAACCGAAGCAAGACTGAGGTTCCAAGGACAGAAGCAAGGAGATCCATGACTACTGATGCAAGGCCCGTCAGACAGTTTCATGCCAGGGACAAAGAGTTCACGTACCATCCAGGGGTCACCTGCTATGCTTGCGGTGAAGAAGGGCACTATGCTAAACAATGCCCAAAGCCGAGGAACGCGGCCCCCAAGCCAAACAATGGTGGGAACAATCCAGCCCCCAAGCGCAACAATTTCAACCCCAGCAACAACCACAGGAAGGGTCACCTGAACCATGTGACCAGGGAAGAAGCGCAGAATGCCCCAGACATCGTGCTCGGTACGTTCCCTGTCAACACAGTACCTGCCACGGTTTTGTTTGATTCTGGAGCTTCCCATTCATTCGTTTCGAAGAGTTTTGTTTTGCAACATGGTTTTCCGATACTTCCCTTGGAAAAATCTATGATCATCAAGTCCCCCGGAAATAAGCAAATCGCTCAGAGTTACTGCCAAGGAGTAATCATTGAGTTCGACGGACTACAGTTCCTAGCAAATCTCATCGTGTTGGAAAATAAAGGACTGGATGTCATTTTAGGGATGGACTGGTTAACCACCAACAAGGGATTTATTGACTGTTTCAATCGGACTGTGATCCTCACTCATCATCACGGCAAGACAATAAAGGTTACAGATCAAGAAAGGCCACGGTCACGGCAACCAAAACTGAATAAAGTGGACATCTCAGAACTGAGGAAAGTTCCAGTGGTATGCGAGTTTCCTGATGTGTTTCCTGAAGAACTACCAGGCATGCCACCAGACCGAGAAATAGAATTCAGCATCGAACTAGCACCTGGCACCGCTCCCATCTATAAGAAACCTTATAGAATGGCACCCTCAGAATTGGTCGAGTTAAAGAAGCAGATAAAGGAATTATTAGACAAAGGTTTTATTCAAGCCAGCTCCTCACCATGTGGTTCGCCGGTATTATTCGCCAAGAAAAAGGATGGGACACTAAGACTGTGTATAGACTATCGAGCTCTCAATATGGTCACCATCAAAAACAAATATCCGATGCCACGGATAAATGATTTGTTTGACCAGCTCGCCCAAGCCAAGGTGTTCTCAAAGATAGATTTGAGATCGGGATATCACCAATTGAAAGTACGGACAGAAGATATCCCCAAGACAGCATTCACATCCAGATATGGGTTATATGAGTTCACAGTGATGCCTTTTGGACTAACGAACGCCCCCGCATATTTCGTCCACCTCATGAACAAAGTATTTATGAAATTCATGGACAAATTTGTTGTGGTATTCATTGACGATATTCTGGTTTACTCAAGGACACCAGAAGAGCATGCTGAGCATCTCAGAATTGTTTTGGGAGAATTAAGGAAACATCAGTTGTACGCCAAATTTAGCAAGTGTGAATTTTGGCTGAGACAAGTTGGTTTCCAAGGCCATATATTGAACCAGGAAGGCGTGGCCGTAGACCCAGAAAAAGTCAAAGCCATACTTGACTGGAAGCCACCCGCCAACGTGACAGATGTGCGAAGTTTCCTGGGAATGGCCGGATATTACAGACGATTTATTGAAGGATTCTCCACTGTGGCAAAACCAATAACACAATTGCTCAAGAAGGACAAGAAGTTTGTATGGACGGAAGCATGCGAGAAAAGCTTCCAGGAACTCAAGAAGAAGCTGACAACCGCACCGGTCTTAACTGTGCCAGACATACACAAGAGTTTTGAAGTATATTGTGACGCATCCCGAAAAGGCCTCGGATGTGTACTAATGCAAGATGGCAAAGTTGTTGCGTATGCCTCCAGGCAGCTGCGAAAACATGAGGAAAATTACCCAACACATGACTTGGAGCTAGCAGCAGTCATACATGCACTCAAGGAGTGGAGGCACTTTCTGTTGGGGAATCGCTGTGAAATATATACGGACCATAAGAGCCTCAAATATATTTTCACACAGCCAGAGCTAAATCTACGCCAACGACGCTGGTTGGAATTGGTCAAGGACTATGATGTCGGCATTCACTACCATCCAGGGAAAGCAAATGTGGTGGCTGATGCCCTCAGTTGAAACCCCAGCCCGGACAATGACAGTCCGCAAAACTTGAGGCCTGAGTTTCAGCAAGAGTTCGCTAGACTCAACATGGTGTTAGTCTCTGAGGGCACCGTATCGAATCTGGAGATACAACCCACCCTAATGGAACAAATTAAGAAGGCACAGCAAGGACATCCCAGCATCGAAGGAATAAAGAAGCAAATGAACCTTGGTAAGGCTTCAGGGTTCGTCACAGACAGTGAAGGAATATTACGGTACGGAGACAGACTTTGCGTACCTAACATTGAGGAACTCAAGCAACAAATCTTAACCGAAAGTCACACCGCTCCATACTAGATCCACCCTGGAGGAACCAAAATGTACAAGGACATCCAGGAAAGATTTTGGTGGCACGATATGAAAAGAGATATAGCCACATTTATTGCTTGTTGCGATTCATGTCAGCGCATCAAGGCCGAGCATCAAAAGCCAGCAGGGCTACTCCAGCCAAACAGGATACCAGAGTGGAAATGGGATGAAATAGGAATGGACTTCATTGTCGGATTACCTCGATCACAACGCGGAAATGACGCCATATGGGTCATCACAGACCGGCTAACCAAGGTTGCTCATTTCATTTCCGTGAAGACTACCTACTCCACACAAAGACTGGCCAAACTTTATCTCTCCCGTATAGTTTGTTTGCATGGAGTCCCAAAGACTATAATATCCGACCGAGGCACACAGTTTGTCTCCAAATTTTGGGACCACCTGCAACAAGCTCTGGGCACGCAGCTAGCTTTCAGTACAGCGTACCACCCTCAGACTGATGGACAAACAGAACATGTGAACCAAATCCTAGAGGATATGTTGAGAGCCTGTGTGCTCACCTATGGATCCAGTTGGGAAGAGAGTTTGCCGTATGCCGAATTTGCTTACAACAACAGTTACCAAGCCAGCTTGCAAATGGCACCCTTTGAAGCATTGTACGGGCGAAGGTGCCGTACCCCACTAAATTGGTCAGAGACAGGTGACAGCCGCATCGTCGGCCCAGACATGCTTAAAGAGGCCGAGGAGAAAGTTAAGCAGATCAGGGACAGACTCAAGACAGCGCAGAGCCGACAAAAGAGCTATTATGATCAAAAGCATCGTGAGGTCAGCTTTGAACCCGGTGACTCTGTATACCTACGAGTGTCTCCTATGAGGGGCCTGCAATGGTTCAAAATTAAGGGGAAGCTAGCCCCGAGGTTTATTGGACCATTCGGTGTAATTGCACGCAGAGGCACGGTAGCCTACCAGCTAGATCTACCCAAGGAGCTGTCAGACGTCCATGACGTATTCCACGTCTCACAATTGAGAAAATGTGTGAGTGACCCGGAGAAGCATGTATCCCATGAGAGCATCGATGTGCAACCAGATCTCACCTACAGAGAAAGGCCAGTAAAGATACTAGAAGTGTCCGAACGGAGGACCCGACAGAAAACAACAAAAATTTTCAAAGTTCAGTGGAGCAACCACACAGAGGATGAAGCTACGTGGGAAAGGGAATATTTTCTCCAGGCAGAATATCCATATCTATTCGAGGACCAGCTGAAATCTCGAGGACGAGATTTTTCCTAAGGGGGTAGGTGTTGTGACACCCAAAATTTCATTTGGATTTTTAAAATTTTTTATCTGACTTGAGGGAGGTGATTTAAATTTTTCTTCAAAAGAACCCTCCCTTTTAAAATATTTTTTTGGCAAGAGCTTTATTTGGATTCACCCAAGACTTGTTTTTGGTCTTGGAGGTTCTTGCCTTTATTTGGACTCAAACCAAAATGTTTTGCACTTGGGAAAAATGCCTTTTGGAAATCTCTTTGAAAATGCACTATGGCTTTTGGAATAATCCTTTACCACTTTCAACAAACCTCTCATGCCATGACCTTAGTGCAAATCCACTCTCCTAAACCTTCCCTCATCTTTGGATCTTGATTTGCATCAAATCCAGCAAGTTGGACCTCTCCATATATTTATTTTCCATTTAAATCTTATCAAAACAATTTCTGTCTTCTATTCTAGCCCTTGGAGATTTACAAAGGAACTACTCTTTCTGCTTTGATTTCTGCCCCCAAACCAATTCCCCTTCCTAGTCCTTTGAACCCTCAACCAAGATCCATGAAGATCCACTGGTCTTCAGTTCAAAATTTTCAAACTATACTTGCTGCAAGTTTGGACCAGATTTGTCAAATTTGATGAAATTCATTCAAATCCCTCTCCAAAAATTCTGAGAAAAATCAGGCAGCCTCTGGGTACATTGAGAGGTCACCTCAACAAGTCCCAGCCCCAGGAAAAATTTTCTTCACTCCAAATCATTTCGTCGAGCACCTACTAGACACTGTTGCTGTCATTGTTCAGTTAAGTTCAGAGAACAGTTTCAGTGCACTGTCGTTTTCTTCAGAACATGTTGTCGATCTCGACAGTGCCGCGTTGGCGCCTTGCTCCCCGTCCCCTCCACCTTGTTCCTGCGCCACACGATCCCCTGGAGCCTTGCGGACGTCGGCGACGAGCTGGAGGAGGTGCGCCGCCCCGTGACCGACGCCAGCGGCGGCTTTGCGGCCGCCAGAGAGAGGCGCAGCGTAGACGGCGCCACCCAGCGCCGCCCAAACCACCGGAGGCCGCCGCGTGGCCACCCACTCCCCCTTGCACGCTGCCACTCTCGTCGTGAACCGCTGGGCGCGGAGCGCGCTCTCTGCCGCCATCGTGCCCGTGCGGCCACCCCACCGTGCGGCCACCCCGCGCTCTTTGATATGATAGGTGTTTTGCATGTTTGCGTGTAAGTTGTGCGTGGCATATGAGTGTCGGTGAGTACCTCGTTGCTTGTGAGGCAACTACCCGTATGTTCCAAAGTTGCGATGATATCTAGTGAGAGATGGCCTAATCATGTGGTGTCATGAAGGGCAGCAAGGTGGTACTGTTGTAGCATACCAGCCTTGCGTCATCCGACTAATTCCGACGTTAACGTGGACGGAGTCACGTTATCGTTCTTTTCCCTTCCGTGCTACCACATGTTTCTTTTGCCAGGATGCGGTTTAGTAAGTTGGTAACCTCTTTCCGTGTACACACCAAACAGAGGGGCCGGGATGATGGTTCCATGGCCCTGGATTAAAGCCAGTCATCCGGTCAGGGGGCATGGGTGTTTCCGGTTGGGACCGAGAGGGGGGCACCCCCTTAGAGCGCGCGTATAGAAATTTGATCCCATGCTACGCGAGGTTGTAGCCTCCCCGTCTCAAGGTTTTTCTTGAATGTTGCCGAGGGTGATCCCTGGCTTCGGAATGTTGAATGGGTGTGTACTGGTTAGATGTGTTCCTTCCAAAATACCGTAAACGGAACTAGTCCCCGTGACTACTGAAATCCGTTGGCTGTGGTTTAAGTACAAACTCTGCAGAGTCAAATCCTTCCAAGTCATCGTATCCATGATCAAGTAGGGTGATCAGTATAGCCATATCTATCCTCGTGGTAATTGATCCCCGGTGGACAAGCTCAAGTGGTAAACCCAGTTTAATTGTTATTCCTGCGGATGGACTAACCTTATATTTGTCTTGTACTCGCAATAATTTATATTCTCGAGCTACCGAATTATTGAGCTTCAATATAAGCCCTTTATGTGATGTCGCTCAGACGTCCGACTGTGGCATGTTTGTCTTTTATTCCCTGTTATAAGCCCTTTATGCGGTGTCGCCCCGACGCCCGACTGCGGCATTATTATTCTTGCAGTTTCCTCTCGAGGAGTCATTCAGACCCTCGTTTGGCACCAGCATTATTATTCTTGCAGTTTCCTCTCGAGGAGTCATTCAGACCCTCGTTTGGCACCCAGTATTTTTATTTTGGGATTTCGGGAGGACTACCGCCCGACTTCTCGGTTAATTTTCCATGCATCATTGTCTCCATGCCTAAACGCACTTGTTAATCTGTTCATATGCTACATGTTTACATTTGTTATATCTTATGTCTGAACTGTCTTGCGAGTACTTTCATAGTACTCACCTGGCTTGTTGATTTGGCCAGATGTTGACGAAGGCGATCTCTTGGATGAAGAGTCTGATAGTGCGTCCGACGCCTAGAGGAGTCCCAGTCAGTCCTGTGCGATCCCGGATATTGGTCACTTGTATCATATACGCTTCCGCCACCCGCAATAAGTCTCCTCGAGCCTCACTCCGACGCTCGAAGAGCTTTAGTTTTCAGGAGTCATATCACCCACTTCGCTGTGATATTTCCACCACCATTGTTATCGTGAGTTAGTAGTTATGCCACCCTTCCGCCGTTATGTTTATTCGGCGTAGTTGTAATAAATTTGTGAGCAGTCTCCGTTCAACTTTGTATCATATTCAGTACTCCTGGTATTTTTTCTTCTGTGACCATGATATTGTCTACCAGTGAGAAGGAATTCTTCTTTACTGGTCCGTAAAAGGGATCGGTCTCTCAATAAATATTTTATTGAAAAACCGGTCGTGACACGGGGGCTGGAGTTGTATTGGCTTCCCCTAAAGGTGACAAGTTTCATTATGTGCTACGGTTGATGTTTCCTTGTACTAACAATGCGGCTGAGTACGAGGCCTTGCTCCATGGTCTTCGGATGGCTAAGGAGATGAGCTTGAGCCGGGTACGATGCTTCGGTGACTCAGACTTAGTGGCTCAACAAGTATCAGGCAAGTGGGACTCCAAGGACCTTCTCATGGTGGCTTATCGCCGTGAAGTTGATGCCATTGCTGGACACTTTCAAGGTTACCAAGTAGAGCACATTGATCGCAGGAAGAACGAGGCGGCTGATGCATTAAGCCGGCTGGGCTCTCAGCGAAAACCGGTGCCGCCTAATACTTTCTTGGACATCCTGCATAACCCTTCTGTTAAGGTACCTACAGAGGAAGACTTGGCTGTCCCTGACCCGGAGGCACAGTTGGTGGCGGCTCTCCACATCACCCCGGACTGGACAATGCCCTACTTGGCTTACATGACCCGGGGAGATTTGCCTGAGGACGAAACTTTGGCCAGACAAATAACCCGGCGGTCTAAGTCAATGGTCATTATTAATGGGGAGCTGCATCGTCGCAGTGTTACTGGAACGTTCCAGCGTTGTGTTTCCCCTGAGGAGGGTCAAGAAATCTTACGTGAGATTCACGAAGGGGATTGTGGCCATCATGCCGGCTCAAAATCCCTTGTGGCCAAGGCTTTTTTCATGGTTTCTACTGGCTGACAGCTCATGCTGATGCGGAGGACTTGGTCAGTAAATGCGACGGTTGTCAAAGGTTCTCACGACGGGCTCATGTGCCGGCTCAAGAGCTCAGGATGATTCCAATTACTTGGCCATTTGCGGTCTGGGGCTTGATATGGTTGGGCCTTTTAAAAGATCCAAAGATAAGAAGACCCACCTCTTGGTGGCAGTTGATAAATTCACAAAGTGGGTTGAGGCAGAGCCCGTTAGCAAGTGTGATGCAGCCACGGCGGTTCAGTTCATGAAAAGGGTGATATTTCGCTTTGGTTTTCCACACAGCATTATCACTGACAATGGGACCAATCTGTCTAAAGGCGCCATGGAGGAGTTTTGTCAACGAGAGCATATTCGACTTGATGTTTCATCAGTGGCTCACCCTCAATCCAATGGTCAAGCAGAGAGAGCTAATCAGGAGATTTTGAAGGGTATCAAGCCCCGGCTTTTGGTCCCTTTGCAACGGACGCCGGGTTGTTGGGTCGAGGAGTTACCCTCCGTGTTATGGAGCATCAACACTACTCCTAACAGATCTACGGGTTACACACCTTTCTTCATGGTTTATGAAGCGGAAGCAGTCCTCCCTAGCGACATCCGTCATGATTCGCCTCGAGTGGCGGCTTATGTTGAGGCGGATAATGAGCGGGCGCGCCAAGATGCTCTTGACTTGTTGGACGAACAGCGTGATGTGGCAGCAGCTCGCTCGGCGATTTACCAACAAGACCTGCGCCGTTATCACAGCCGCCGGGTTAGGTCCCGGGTCTTCCAGGAAGGTGATCTGGTGCTCCGGCTCATCCAAGATCAAACAGATGCGCACAAGTTATCCCCGCCTTGGGAAGGGCCCTTTGTGGTCAGCAAGAATTTGCACAACGGATCATACTACCTCATTGACATTCGGGAGCACAAAGATTCACGCAAGTCGGAGGAAGAGACCCGTCGACCGTGGAACATAGCTGAGCTTCGGCCTTATTACACTTGAGCCACCGGCTCTCATAATGTACATATTTCTATAGCCATGTATATATTATGATGAATAATAAAGCAGGACCTCTGTCCTTTTCTCCTCCAAAGGTAAAAGTGTTATTTCTATTACAACATTACATGGTCACTTGGAGGTGGATCCGGCTTACGATCGTATTCGAATCTAGCCGTTAATAGTATAATCACCTGGGGGCTTCCTGTTCAAACATAGGTCGTATTCGAACCAAAGAGAACATAGCTGTCGATACCCACTTGATTGGCACACTGCCGAGCTCATCGGGGAGTTTCCTTGATCATATTTGAATCATAGCTTAACCCCCTTTGGGAACCGACGTGGATCGTATTCGAATCAGCATCGTTAAACAACTTTTAAGGTCATTTGGGGGCTTCCTGTTCAAACATGGGTCGTATTCGAACCAAAGAGACATAGCTGTCGGTACCCTCTTGATCGGCATCGCCAAACCCACTGGGGGCTATATGATCGCATTCGAATCTTAGCTTAACCCCTTTGGGACGGGTCTCTGGTCGTATTCGAACCGGAAGCCCCTAAGTTTTGATTTTCTGATTTACAACAAGTTCTTCTGGTTGTATCAACAGTGTGTACGGTGGTTCTTATTCCGCCGACTTAACTTTGATTCACAGTGTTAGTCACACACAATAAGCATTATCAAAACTGGTAAACCGGAGTTGAGGTACCAACCTTATTATCCGGGTTACATAAACCGGAAGTATACTTGAAGGCCTGTAAGTATGCTATTATGGTTACATCAAGGATATAATTGAGGACCAGTCTTTGGTGACTTAGATTCATATTCCGGGTTATATGTATGAGACTATAATTCTCAGTGCGGTAAGCCGCCTAGAGACTTGTGACTTGTTTTTCTATGCAGGATGGTTAAAGACAGCTATTCGAGCTTAAGGAAAATAAATGATCAATTATGACCCGGAGGAATATAAGGAAGCAACTTCAATGGAGTTAAGCATTCAACACGTGCATGATGGCACGACAAAGTTAAAATGTTGGTCCTACTCTATTACAAGACTCCCCGAGTCCAAAAGGTGAGGCATTGTTTAACAAGCATAATCATGGGCCGCCTAAAGAGTCAAGATGCTTGCCGGGTCGAAGCTTCCGGCTCATCCCTCTCCACTCCTCTGGCTGTTCCCATGACCTGGAAGGTTGACGATTTCTAGTCAATGCCGCTCAAAGCTTCAAATTGAGCCTCTTCGTCAATTAACCCGGCCGGGTCAACTTCCGGGGTGTAGGTATGCTTACGAGTCGGAGGGATCAAGCTGATTGCTTCGTAGCGTGGAGTGGGGATCCTCTGATTCTCCGAGTCATAACCCGGCTGATACTTGGTGAGGTCGGTGTCATTCCCAATTAAGGTAGCCACAGGGCGCACACTCTTTAGACAATCAGCAAAATCTTTTTGGTCAAAGGGAGTGTCGTCTTCCTTCAGACTGGGATATCCAAGCGCGATCTCTGCCGGGTCTAGCTCCGGGAGGAAAGCCTTGGCCCGGCTCAGAGCAGCTATGGCTCCGGCTCTTCCAGAGGCCCGTCGCAGCTCTTGGAAACGCTGAGGAAGAACGGCCAGCCGACGAAGTACGTCCGCCAGGTGAGTCGGAACCTCATTGGACAGGGCCACAATGGCCAAGGCGCGCTGTGACCCGGTGTAGAGTTGTTCCACCAAAGTGTACACGGCCTTCAGCTTGGTCAACACATTTTGGTTGAGGTTGGCGCTTCTGGGACCTGTTTTACAACGTCAGGTAAGCCGCTAGCAATGATGGGAATTATGAGACATAGAGAATGTAAACTTGTTGAAAGTGTGCAGAATGACTTACCGAAGATTGCAGCGACCATCTGTGACACATGGCGCTTTAAGCCGGAGAGTTCGGCGGTTCTCTCCATCAGAGCCGCCTCCGCCTGTTCGGCCCGGCTGACCAGAGCAGCCTTCTCTTCGACCCAAGTCTTCCTTTTAGTTTCAAACTTCTTCTTCAGCTTCTCTTGTGCAGCAACACTGAATTCGAATTTGGCGTTGGCCTTCCGGGTCTCAGTTTCCTGAGTCTTCAGGCGGTTCTTCAGCTCAGAGAGTTCAGCTTCAAATTTTTTGCCAGCAGCCTGTGCAAATTCCGGGTTATAGTATGAGTGGTTGTTATGCAATCTTAAAGTCCCAAGCACTTTCCAAGCAAAGACACTTGACACTTGGGGGCTAATGTATGCTGAAAGGTTCTATCTACAAATTGCCGGTTCATAAAAGTAAGCCGGAAGTTAAGTCTACAACATATTCTATCATAAGTAGTAGACTTGGGGGCTAAGTATGGTAAAGATGATTATGTAGTAAGCAAGAGAGTGGTACCTCAGACTTCTGCTGTATCTGCTTCACCATGTCAATCTCCAGGTCCCGGCTGTTGTGCACCTGATTGACATAGCCGGAGATGATCTCTCCAATGCTCAAGTTAGCATAGTTGGTGATGTCCAGCTTGGCCCTGCGGCGCTCTAGCAACTCTTCCTTGGCAGAGCACTTAGCCAGCACAGTGGGTCTCCCCGGCTCGACAAACTCCGTCCGGGTGATTACCACGTCCGGGTCATCGGCCGGCTGAGCCGGGCTGGAGATCTCCGGGTTAGCAGAAGTCTCTGTGATTGGCTCGTCGGTTGGAGCGGTGGCTTCAGGAGCAGAGGCAGCGGGCGGCTCTTGAGCTGAAGCCTCCGGTTCAGTCAGGACCAGCTCTTCGACCGGCTTATTCTTCTTCGCTCTCTTACTGAGCTTTGCTTGAGCACTGAAAGGACAAAAGGTTACTACAAAAGCATGAGTAAGATAAGTACAACATAAGATGATCATCATTACCCGGGCGCGGTCTTGAAAGCCGGCAGGGTAGATTGCATAGAATCACCAGAGGAAGGTGAAGTTTCCTGATAATTGGAATCAGACGAATTGAGCGGTTGACGAGTGACACCCGCTAAAGGATGACAAGGGTATAAGTTGGAGATAACCTCAGTCCGGCGCTTTCTTCATGCCTCGGGTAAGCTGGAGGAGAGGTCTGCATCCTTTCTTGCCCGGGTTTGCCTCCGGCTCTCATGAATCTGTTGCTTCGAAAGAAATTGAGGATCTTGATAAGCTAAAGGATGCGAAAAGCTTACTTTCCGGGTTACTCTTCGGACTTTCAGCCTTGGCAAGGGGTCCGAGTCGGAGGAAACTATAGTTACCTCTTCAGTTACCGGGTTACTCGCTCCGGTGTCATCCTGTGGATAATCAAGTTAATAAGGTGGTCAAAAGACAGATGAAAAGCGGAAACAAAAGAAGAGTCTAAGGGATTAAGGATTACCTCTGACTCGGAGCTATCCTCCAGCTGAAGCAGCTCTGAGGCGGTAGGCTTGCTTCCCTTTTTTCGGGGAGCGGCTCTCCTGGCGGCTTTCTTAGCCTTTCTGGCTTTTTTAGCCGCCTCATGGTCATACTTGACCTTCCAGAACTTATCATCATCCTGAAAAATACAATGAAGACTTCTTAAGGTTCAGATGAAAACTATCTACGGAGAAAATAAGGTGTTCAGATCAGTGGCTTACCGCTGGGGCCGGGTTAGTCTTGCAGAAGGGGCTTAAGCCGGTCCTCCCGCAGTCTGTCAAGCTCTCATTCAAGAGGGACTTGGTCATGTCGTCAACAACGTCTTCAGGTAGATCGTTGCGGCTGTGTCGCAGAGGGTCATCTTTCCGGCCCGTGTAATCACACATTAAGCTGGGGCGGCGGCTTAAGGGGATCACCCGCCAAGAGATCCAGACCCGGACCAGATCAATGCCGTTGAGGCCATTTCCCAGGAGAGCCTTAATTTTGTTGATGGTGGGGATCAGAGGTTGACGCTCGGCTTGAGTTAGCTTATCCGGCAGGGAGTGACTTGGCTCCAGACGCAGGGCATGAAAGCCGGGCAGAGGGCTCTCGTCAGCCGGCGAAGTATCCTGGCAGTAGAACCATGTCTGGTTCCAGACCTTTGGATGGCTGGGCGGCTCAGCGTAAGGAAAGAGGCAGTCTCTACGGCGTTGAATGGAGATTCCACCAAGTTCCAGGCTCGGCCCGTTGGCGCACTCGTTCTGGCGGTTCAGATAAAATAGCTCTCTAAAGAGCAGCAGGCTGGGCTCTTCTCCAAGATAGACTTCGCAAAATACTTGAAAGTTGCAAATATTTGACACGGAATTGGGTCCTATGTCTTGCGGCCGCGGATCAAAGAAATTCAGCACATCTCTAAAGAATTTTGAGCCGGGTGGTGCGAAGCCCCGGCTCATGTGATCAGCAAATATCACCACCTCACCATCCCTTGGTTGCGGTCTCTCTTCCGACGGGTCAGGGGCACGATAAGACATGATTTCCTTCTTGGGCAAGTAACCCGTCTTTACGAAATCAGCTAGAGTGTCGTCGGTGACATTGGATCTCATCCAGTTGCACGTGATGGGTGCCTTGGGAGCTTTGGGAGGCATTGTGAAAATGAGGCCTATGACAAAAGGAAAATGTCCGGTTCAATTATAAGCCGGCAGATGTCTACAGTTCAATACTCAAATGGCGGCTTATGAAGGGGCCTAATGACATATGGCTAAGTGCATCGGGTTATATAAGCCGCTGAGGGCATCGTGAGTAATTCAAATTGTCTACAGCTTTATCATAAATGAGCCGGAAATTTTACAGCACGTGGTTTCTTTTAAGCCGGAAATGTGAGCCACCATAACTAAACATATGCCATTTTTGACTAAGTGTGGCGCAAACAAGTTTCACAGATCGCAGTAATTATTTTGGATCAAAACGGTCGGCTAAAAAGAAAATTCTCTAGACCTAGAACTGACGCAGAAGAGGTTCATGGATTCAGAACGAGATCTTATTGCAGACAAAGGGGATCTACTATCATAAAAACGGATGCGCAACAACTACCGCAGGAGCTCTATACTACTCTTGGATCAAACATGACTATAGTGGAGGAACTACAGAGAGTTCGAGGAGAACAGCGAAGAACAGAGGAAAAACAGTGGAACCCTAATGCGGATCTACGGTGGAGAGGTGCAGGGACTTACAGGTGCGGAGTTACGGCGGGGGTTCGTCGCGTTTCTCTGGTCACGTCAGGTTGATGCAGCGGCCTGAGTTGGTGAAGATGAGGAACCCATGGCGGCGGCGACGGCGGAGCTCGGGCGGCAGCACAGTGGCGAGAGGAGGAAGAAGATGGAGGCGACGAGTGACTGGAGGCTCATGGGCCGGGCTATTTATAAGGTGAAGCTCATAAGTGGGCGCGAGAAACGAGGAGGTCACGGCGTGATTATCTCGCCCCAGAGGCGCCTCGATTCTCGGGATGACCATTAAAGATAAGATCCGTTGGGATTTAATGGAATAAAGAAATGAACTTAATGGAAGATGACGTCATGGCGGGTTATCAGGAATCCAGAAGATGATGTCACGGCGGGTTAAAACCTTCGCACAGAGTCACCCGCCCAGGAGGGGCCGGGTTACTCGTAATGGTCATCACACGAAGCCCGGCGCCAAGCTTGAAGACGGCGGGCCAAAGATGGGCTTAAGACCCGGAGATGGCTTAAGGCCCGTAGTTACAAACCTCCGTTATGGTAAGACTTGTAGTGTAAGGCAAGAATAGTTAGGAGTCCGAGCCGGACACTGTTATGAGCCGGCCGGGACTATGAGAGCCGCTGGGCATCAACCTCTCTATATAAAGGGATGACCCGGCGGCGGTCTAGGGACAAGTAAGATCAGATCGATAACCAGGCAGGGCGGTTTAGCTCCTGGTCGTCGAAACCTCAAGTAATACAACCTCAACTGGACGTAGGATTTTACCTTCACCGTAAGGGGCCGAACCAGTATAACCCTTGTGTTCCTTGTCCCGTTTAACCCCTTTAAGCTTCCTAGCTGCGATGGCTCCACGACTAAGTCCTAGTTCAAGGACATCTGCCGTGAAAATTCCACGACAGGCGCTGTGATTCATCATGAGTGGGCAACCAACATTGTATGCAATTATGCAGAACCTCAATAATATGCTTCCTCTTCTGTTCTTTAACATGTTCCTCTTTTGTTATTCTGTATTTAGTACGTAAAGTATGTTCCTTGTCAGGAAGGGGAGCAGGGACATCTTCAGACAAAAGCTGATAGAGCCGGCATGTACTTGATCGATAGGCTTTCAATTACTAGCGGCAATACAACACAGTTTTTCAAGCTAGATCCACTTTCCCGATTTATATATCGTGGTTATGGTGTACCCCTTTTATGTACACTATGATCTGCCTAGTTGTTGTGTGCTCTTGTTATCATGGTTTGGCAATAAACTCTCTATACAGTATATTTTGAACCTATCATCTGCCAACTATCCTTATTTCCGGAGCTTATTTTTGTGTGTACTTGTGCTAGATTATATAAATGCATGCACCATATTATAGCACACATGAGCTCTCTCATCAGAATCCAGTGATAGCACACAAGTGTTTACAGGGGCGCCCCTATATTAGAATATCCTCTGCATTACAAAGATAATCTCACAACTATTTATGTTTTCATGGTTCTTAGATATTATACGTAATTACAGTGAATATCAGAATCCGCGCATCAGAAGAATATTGTGGAACACTGCAATGACTTACAAAATTGGCACCAAGGCATTGAGTGCCATTCTGGATGTAATGAAACTCATACGCTCCCCACCTGTAGATTCTTGTTCAGAATATGATCCTAATGACTATTCTAACCTCGAGGAGTCAAAGGCAGATGGCCTGTCATGTTCACCCATCAAGGTGCCTGCTCTAATTTGGCAAGGTTTTATTGATTGCGTGTATCTTGCATATGTTGTCTTGCATTTCTTCTACTTTGTTGCACCGCCATCTGCTTAGTTTACTCATCATATATGTCGAGATGCCATGCCCATCCATTATCAATGCATATTCCATCTGTCATCATACCATGTTTTTCCATTCAGATGTTGTTCTTGTGCATCAGACATCAAAAAGGAAGAGGGTGATTGCCGAACCTGAAGGAGCACCAGCAAAGTCCTTGAAAAACGTGGTTGCGCCGGAGAAATCAGACAACACCCCACTTATATTGCCTGTACAACTAGTGACACAAAACGTAGGACCGACTCCAGCAGACTGTACCCATACTTCACTGGCCACACCACTAGCCGCACCACACAGGACCTGCACTCCAGCAAAACGTATGCCGATTTCAGTTGCCATAGCACCAGCCATACCACAGAAAAATCCCACTCCAGCAAAAAGTACAGCAATTCCACCGGCCGAAGACCTATCCCAACTGCAGAGACGGCCAATTCCTGTAGATTGGAACCCCATTCCAGTTATTCCCAGCTTAAAAGACAAAGCTTTCAACGTTGTTAGGGACTACATGCATATATTCCCATCATGGGAAGATTATAGTGAAGACAAACACCATTTTCACATCTTCCTGTCCCACTTACGTGTAAGTGCTATTATTCATGGTGATTATTTTCCTGTTTTCTGCTGATTGAACACATCAATGATTTGCATTACATTGTTGTAAGTAGGCGAGGGTCAATCTGGATAGTCATGACGAGCAAAGCTTGCTTGCGCTTTTCAAGGAAGCATTGCAGCAGTATCGGTGTTACCTGAGGAAATCACGCTTTGATGGCAAGTCTATAAACGAATTTCTGGTGAAGTCTCCTGTGTGCTAAATTTAGAAGACATTGAATGGAAAAACCTTGTTACACACTGGTCTCGTTCCGAGGATGAGGTACTCTCTATGATATCGCATGACAATTTGAACTTCTACTTTTCCACATGTGCCTTACGGATCTTTTTTGCAGGAAATCTGCTCGAAAAAGAATTCCGGATTGAAAAGAACGACAGGATATCACAAATATGCTGCCCGCTGCTTTGCTCTTGTTAGTACCTGTTTTCCTGTATCACTGTACTTGCATACATACCTGGTTCGTTATGTGACAGCAGTATGCATGATAGCTTGCTTATCAATTGTTCGCTCCAAATTATCTGATCTATATGAATGGTTACATTAGTGTAGAATATATCCAATGCCAATGAAACTTTTTAGCTCTGCATTGTTCTTGTAAGTACCTGTTGTCCTTTATCAGTGTACTTATATTGACAGGTAGTTGTTCATGTACCATCACTCTGCAGCTTATTTTCCTTTGCCCTCCATTTTCTACACATAAGATCTATATTTACTCTTACCATAAGGTTGGATAACACCGATGGTACTGAAGAAGTTTAGCTCTGCATTGCTCTTGGTTGTACCTTTTGCCTGTATCGCTGTACTTACATTTATAGCTACTTGGTTATGTAGCATCACTCTTCATCTTATCTTAAATATTCTCCATTTTTTCTTATATTGTCACATCTATATTTACTCTTAACAAAATGTAGAATAAAGGCAATGCTTATGAAGAATATTTTGTGGTAAACTTCTTGAATTGCCCCCCATCAGCATGGACAAGGGCTTTATAGAGCCTGCCTTCACCAATAATGTATGTTTGTCCTTCTCAAGCCTTCAAACTTTGTTGTGTATATTTGGTTAGGCATGACTGTTTATTTTTGGTGTTTGCATCAAATTGCATGTTTAAAGTTTATTATATACTCTAGTTCATAAACAAAAGTTTGTCCTTCTCAATTTAAGTTTTCAGTTATACAACCAAGTTCCTTCTTCATACCATGTAAATTAAACTATACAGAGCAAGTGATCTTATTTTGCCAATCTGAAATGGGATAAATTGACAGCACACTAACCATTGATACTTATGAGTTCTTGATCTGTAATCCAGTGGTGTCGTGAAGCTGCCAACTCCTTCACAATGTCATTTCCTGCCATGTCTTGACCTGAACAATACCATATTGTGTTAATGCTATTTTAAACTGTGTCACTTTATTCGTCAGTAAGAAATGTGATGAATTGTCGGCATTGATACTTATATGTGCAAAACCTGTCATCTGTCTGCTTGTTTATCTTTCAGAGTGAGGAGGATATAAGTGTCAAACAAGTGCAGTCGCACTAGCTTGCTCAGCTGCTTGCGCTGCAGGTCCCGAGCAGGGCTAACCTTTCTTGAACTCTATTGAAGTGCTGTCGGTTTTGTATATTATTTTGTCGGCGTGTTTGGTTGCACTGGTGGCAATCTTTGATGCCCAGTGTATGTAATCTGCTGTCTGCTTGTGCTTTATTATCATAGTGGCTGTTAACGGGTTATCGGATCCAAAACCGGACCCGATAGCTTAACGGTGTTTCGTTATGGTGGATGCCACGTGTCGGTCACCCTTGACAAAAGCACTTCTGTGACGCGCAATTTATCGTCATGGAAGTGGACACTTCCGTGATGATAATTTTGGTAATGTCATGGAACACTTCTATAACAGCACAGGTATGCCTATCTTGATTCTGTCATAAAATTGTCATGGATGTACATGCATGAAGGAAAACATGACCTACTATGACAAACACGTATCATCACGGAAGTGTATTTTTTTGTAGTGAGAGGGGGTGCAATGAAGATAAGATTGAGGATTTCCAAGTACAAGATGTTAGGAAGGAGCCTTGCAAGAGAAGTAGGAGCTGCGCTGAGCCTCTTCAACCTGTTAAGGTAAGTCACTGTATCCAACTCAACAGTTCAATTCCTTGTTTGTTTCAGGCATAGTTAATTTGCTCTTTTCAATTGCTTTATTTATCCACAGTTAATGAGATGCCCAAAGAATGATGCCTGATGTTGGGTACTTGTATAACTATTAGTTGACATAATTGAAGGCCTTACCATTTAATTACTCTACCGAAGTGTGCCTGAAGCTTTGAAGTCTATTAACCAACTATTATTACATGAGGCTCACAATCTAGTTTATACTAGGCTAATGATTGCATAGTTTTGCTTGCTGTAGTATGTTTGTATGAAACCCTCTGCTGTTCATTATGCTCCCTAAGACTTTAATTGAGCTACAGAATGGCCAACTGCTTGCTTACTTCTACGCAACGTGCTATCTAAATTTGTAACTTGTCTGTGTTTTGGATTGGGCTTGATGTCTACTACACAACCTTCTTCTTGTAGACGTTGTTGGGCCTCCAAGTGCAGAGGTTTGTAGGACAGTAGCAAATTTCCCTCAAGTGGATGACCTAAGGTTTATCAATCCGTGGGAGGCGTAGGATGAAGATGGTCTCTCTCAAGCAACCCATCAACCAAATAACAACGAGTCTCTTGTGTCCCCAACACACCCAATACAATGGTAAATTGTATAGGTGCACTAGTTCGGCGAAGAGATGGTGATACAAGTGCAATACGGATGGTAGATATAGGTTTTTGTAATCTGAAAATATAAAAACAGCAAGGTAACTAATGATAAAAGTGAGCACAAACGGTATTGCAATTCTTTGAAACAAGGCCTAGGGTTCATACTTTCACTAGTGCAAGTTCTCTCAACAATAATAACATAATTGGATCATATAACTATCCCTCAACATGCAACAAAGAGTCACTCCAAAGTCACTAATAGTGGAGAACAAACAAAGAATTATTCTAGGGTACGAAACCACCTCAAAGTTATTCTTTCGGATCGATCTATTCAAGAGTTCGTACTAGAATAACACCTTAAGAAACATATCAACCAAAACCCTAATGTCACCTAGATACTCCAATGTCACCTCAAGTATCCGTGGGTATGATTATACGATATGCATCCCACAATCTCAGATTCATCTATTCAACCAACACAAAGAACTTCAAAGAGTGCCCCAAAGTTTCTACCGGAGAGTCAAGACGAAAACGTGTGTCAACCCCTATGGATAAGTTCACAATGTTACGGAACCCGCAAGTTGATCACCAAAACATACATCAAGTGGATCACGTGAATATCCCATTGTCACCACAGATAAGCACATGCAAGACATACATCTAGTGTTCTCCAATCCTTAAAGACTCAATCTGATAAGATAACTTCAAAGGGAAAACTCAATCCATTACAAGAGAGTAGAGGGGGAGAAACATCATAAGATCCAACTATAATAGCAAAGCTCGCGATACATCAAGATCGTACCACCTCAAGAACACGGGAGAGAGACAGATCAAACACATAGCTACTGGTACATACCCTCAGCCCTGAGGGTGAACTACTCCCTCCTCGTCATGGAGAGCGTTGGGATGATGAAGATGGCCACCAGTGAGGGATCCCCCCTCCGGCAGGGTACCGGAACAGGTTCCCGATTGGTTTTTGGTGGCTACAGAGGGTTGCGGCGGCGGAACTCCCGATCTATTGTGCTCCCCGATGTTTTTAGGGTATATTTACATATATAGGCGAAAGAAGTCGTTCAGGGGAGCCACGAGGGGCCCACGAGGGTGGGGGGCGCGCCGAGGGGGTAGGGCGCGCCTCCCTGCCTCGTGGCTTCCTCGAGGCTTCCCTGACATCTACTCCATGTCTCCTGGGTTGCTTCCGTTCCAAAAATAACTCTCCTGAAGGTTTCATTCCGTTTGGACTCCGTTTGATATTCATTTTCTTCGAAACACTGAAATAGGCAAGAAAACATCAATTTGGGCTGGGCCTCTGGTTAATAGGTTAGTCCCAAAAATAATATAAAAGTGTTTAGTAAAGCCCATAAACATCCAAAACAGATAATATAATAGCATGAATACTTCATAAATTATAGATACGTTGGAGACGTATTAGCATCCCCAAGCTTAATTCCTGCTCGTCCTCGAGTAGGTAAATGATAAAAGAAATAATTTATGAAGTGTGAATGCTAGCAGGTGCACAAGTTTGATCAATGATAATTTCAATCACCTTTTCTAGCATCATTATATGTCATAACAGTAGCTCATATAAAGCTTCTCATGATCAAGTAACAAGCTATTCACATGTTATAGTATAGATCATAAACTTTCTTGAAAACTAATAAACCGTGTTATTAGTCATCAAACAATTACAATTCATCTTATTTTCAGGAAGGGTCTATGTTAGAGCTTTAATTCAGCAAACTTCACATACTCAACTATAATTTAGTCTTTCACAATTGCTAACACTCACGCGATATTTATGGGTTCAAAGTTTTAAGGGCTTATTCCATCTGTGCCCCCAATTCCTTAGTTGTGCTCAGTTTTCCCCACGCTTCAAACTTTTGCTCACTTTTCCCCACTCCCTTAGCTGAAACTCTCACAAATGTTCATAACAGACGTTTGCCGTCTTGGCCATTAACTGACTTGTGGGGCCACGTTGGACTCTGTTGACTGTGGTTGAGGCTTCGCTGGTTGGGCCGTGTTTGTGTTCATAGGACGGGCCCGTTAGTTCGTTGGTAATAAATTAAAAAAAGCCTCCTATCGATGGATGCAGCCTGCTATGCATGCTCGGCTTTGGCATCGATGTAGCCTGCTATGCATGCGAACGCCGCTTCGCACGCATCTAGTGACCTAGACCTAATCGCTTGCATGCACGCCGACACGCACACATCGATTCGTGTCGCACGGTTGCCGGTGGATTCAGTCGCTCCGGAGCGTCATTTCACGCGTCGTAGGCATACGTGCCGGTGGCAGAAGGGGCAGGCTGCACGCTCGCGTCCATATGTCGAGGCATCGGTTCACGCCGCATGGCTGCCGCTCGATTCAGTTGTGGGAGGCAGGCAGCTGCCAACGCAGAGCACACAGAAGGGGGAGGCAGGCAGCCGCCCACGCAGAGCTCGCATAGCACGCTCGCATCGATTCACGTTCACACATTGATGATCGCATCGGTTCACGCACGCACTGAGTCATGATCTACACCGTTTCCGCGTGTACCCACTTCGTCTCCCCCGGCTATTTAAACCGCCCTTCATTGCCTCTTCTTCTACAGATCCATCTGCGCCTCCCACTTCTCTTCTTCCCCCAAAAGCCAAAGCCGTTCCACTCAGCGAAGCGCGCAAGATGCAGTACAACGGGCTGACGTTCCAAGAGCTGCCCACCGTGCCGGAACGGCGGTACCCCGCCAACGTCGTCATCAAGGCATCGCTCCGCGTGTGGGCGTTCTCACGCTGGAGGGATAGCACTGAGCTTGCACGGGGGCTTCCTCCGTGCGGGCTTCCACCACCTCCCGGCGGGCTCGCCGCCCATGTTCAACCTCGTGGAGCAGCGTCCCCACGCCAATGCTCCAGTGGTAGGGCTCGTCGTCCACTTCACCAACTGGTTCGATGCCTACTACCTGCTCGGCAAGGTGTATTGGTGTGGGTGCGAGTTCATCGCATTCACCACCTATAACATCTTCACCGACTTCGAGAGCGTCTTCCCCGCTCATAACCGCATGCACAGCCTCCCGTACTACCTCAGCGACAACGGCCTTGAGGAGGAGCAGTACCGAAGCCGGCGGCGAAGAAGATGGTGAAGCCGGCGGTTAAGGTGAAGACGACGGTGAAGACATGGCGATGTTGCCCTCGCTACCCTATCTACTATGTAGTGTGAGTTTGATGTGTGTGTTGCCCGAGCTAGCTACCCTATCTATGTAAGGTTAATTATTATCTATCGGTGTCGTGTTATATGTAAGAACTTGTGTTGCCCTAGCAACCCTATCTAAGTTAAGTTATGTGTGTTATATTAATGCTTTGTTATGTTTGTATTTTGTTTGTCCCAAGTTTAGACACGGCTAATTGGCGTGGGAAAAAGTAACCAAACTAACTAAAAATGATGTGTTTATAGATGCCTTCTAAAAATAAGAACATATTGTACATTTGTACACGGCTTTGGTTTTAGAGCTCTGTATTTTTTAGGTATTCCAAGAATACTTTGGTTTTCAGAAATATTGAAGTATCAAATACTTTGAGATGTTTGGCTTTAGTCAAAAGTGTAGTTTTATATACTTTAATATGTAGAAAACTACACTATGATTGAAGTATATAAAAAGAGGGTTGGACCTCTTTTTCCAATCATGAAGTATTGGTTCGCTAGGCATAATAATACTGCGGTTTGCAAATACTTTGATTCTAAAAAATCAAGGGAACCATAAAGGAAAGCCAAAAAAATTCCTCAATGAGATAGAAGAGATTGGGCAATCAAATTAATGAAAAAAGCAATCAGAAACTAAAAAGAACAAAGCAATCGTTCCTAAACAAAAAAAAGAAACATCGCTTGTTTCTGGGCCTGATTTATCCTTTGTGGGCCTATTGCAGCTTGATTCTCTTTGGGCCCGCGAACTAGGTTTTTTTCTAGCAGAACTAACGAACTCGAGGACAAAAGTTTGGCAAGTGCGAGAGAGAATAGATGAACTTGATGTATATCCCTTGTGCTGCTAACGTATTGCTTACTGTCATCTGACGAGCTAGGGTATGATCCAACACTCGAGGTTATTAGCTAACAAAATAATCCTATCACTGAACTGGTAGTTGTCTTCTGCCGAAACTGAAAGTGTCGAAACATAACAGTAAACTGCATACATTCATAGATCGACAGTTGCACTAAACAGAGTTGCATTTGAGATAAACGGACTTGGATTGCTAAACAGTGGCAACAACAGTAGACAAACATCTCTAACGAGAGATGGCCATCAAGTAAAAAATTCCTAGAGCAAGTATTCCTAAAGCTATCAGATTGGATTGCTTCTTCAACTCAATCAGCTGCTTGAAGTTCTTGTTCATCTTCTTCAATTCCGTCTTCAGTTTGACATCTACCACCGTCGGGTATTCTGGACGCGCTGCTGCTGCCGGAGTGGCACTGTCATGGGGCAGATTGAACTCATGGATTGCATTCCCCCTCGAATCCAGCAAGCCCAACCCTTGAAGCCTCTGGATGTAATCATCCATCCACTCGAAATGGAGGCATTTCTTCACGATCTGAAAACAAAATCATGTAACCTAAATCCAAATCTGACAGATTTTTTGAGAAATTAGAGATAAAGGATGCGAGGAAAACTCAAATCTAACCTGCCCCTCCGGCTTGCTCTCGCATTTGACGAACTCGCGCCCAAAGTTCCCATTCTTCTCCTCCTTCGAAGTCAACCGCTTGAGTGGCGCAGTCCGTGGGCAGTCAGTGCATCGAGTCATCGGCACTGGACCATACACCGGCCACGTGGAATGGGGGGCTGACGAGGAGGTCGACAAATCGCCGGAGAGGAAGAAACAGAGGAATTGCTCGAGAGGAAGAAGAACGAGAAAATGGGGAAAGAAACAACGGAACTGCTCGATCTGCTCGATGCCTTTGTCTGTCAGATGGAGAAGAGGAGAAGGGGAAGCTATATTGATGATTTGCCACATTGTATTTTGCAGTTTGAATATTTGAACCAACTCTTAACACTGACATGTGGTGGTCATGTGCGAAAAATACAATTTCATATGTAAAGTGGCGCAGATCGTAAAAACCCGAGAAGGACACTGCAGTAGCCAATCAGGATCCATCACGTGGATCGCGCATGCCTGCCCCACATCTGACGGGTGGTGTTTGGTGCTTGGTAGGATCCGACGGCGGACGTTCGACGCTAGGGTTTGGAGCATTTCTGCAGGGTTATGAGCCAGTCAACGGGGTTATTAGGGTTTGACCAGATTTCAAATGGCCATAACTAAATTAGAAAAAATCGCAAAAATATAGAACAAATGTAGCTCGTCCGTTTATGAGACCTAGTTATCATAAAAAAATATAAACTCGTTATAGGGGCTTTTTTTGAAAAATCATTTTTTGAAGTGATCTGTCGAAATCAAGTTCAAATGTTTTTAAAAAATTCAAAAAAATTCAAAATGTTGTAATTCTTGCGCACATAGCCGTCATATGTGACAAGGTTATGAGAAAAAAATATAAACTTGGTGTAGGTCATTTTCATGAAAAAAGGCTTCACACAAATGAGCTATCACCTATGAACATGTTCACAGTTCGTAGAATAGGGAGAGAGGGTTTAGGGTTTGAAAAAAATCGAAATAATTCAAAAAAAATCAGAAAAATCTCCATAGCATCATTTTGGAGTGAATAAGAAGGATCTGAACTTACTTTTTCATTTTCATATCTAAAACGTGTTATTTGACGGTTTTGAATTAAAAGCATATTTTTTTAAAAAATGTAGTAATATGAATATTAAGAAATAAATAGTGAGACTTTGTTTTTACCCTATATATATGGAACAAGTGTTAATAAAAATATATATGCCTCATTTAGACAAGGTCAAAAAAACTTGATTTCAAATAGGGTTGTTTACCCTTGCTTTCGAGCTCGTTTCTAGCACATTTCTCATTCGGACTGTTCACCTACGATTATTGGACTTCAAATGCTCAATCAAATACACCGCACAGAGCAATGAACCTCCAATGTTCAACTTCAACTTTGGCTCGAATCCAAATTTTGGCCCAAATACAAATATTGATTTAAATTCAAATTTTGATGGAAATTTGAATTCTGACTCAAATAAGAAACCAAAGTAGAAGCAACGTTATTACAACTCATAAGTTTTCACAGTAGCTCAAATCTACCAAGTTTTAAGATGCCAACATCTTAATACAAATCTACCAAGTTTTAAGCGATCGACTCGCCCTCAAATTGACAACACAAACATTTCCCAACAACTTAATTCAAATTTTCGACTTGCTCCTTGTGTTTGCAGCTGGCTTCACCGGCATGCTCCTGGTTTCCCTAGTTGAGATGCTCTTTTCTTTCAGACTCTTGTCCCTTTTGATCTCGGGCTTTACTTGGGGTTTTCCCCGTGGAGGTGCTGATGGAGTAGTTCCACTCGCCGAGCACTTGACGACCATTTGACAATCATCTATGGTTTCAGTAATCTTTAAAGGCACAATTGGAAAAATTACCCCCTCCTCTTCCTCTCTTATAGCTTCAAAACCATCAAAGGCCATGGTTTCAAAATCTTCTGCTTCTTCATCTCTTGGCCTTTTCTCCCTAGAGCTCGTAAATGAAATTATAAGCCATAGTCAAAAAAAGAACAAATGCAAACAAAAGGGTAGCTGCATTCTACAAATGCAAACACATACCAAGATGCTTCATTTGCTGCTGCATTCTCCACTGCTTCATTTGCTGCTGCATTCTCCACTGGATCTTCAGTCTCCATTGCTGCTGCATTCTCCTCAGCATTGGCTGTTGTCCATCTTTCCTCCTCTCCAAATGATGCATCCACTGCATTGGTACAAAGCCTAGCAATATGCCCCAGAACTCCACATTTTTTGCAAGCACGCTTCTTTGGTAGACGACCCTGCTCACCTGCTCTAATCTTCCTTGGTCTTCCTGGTGGTCTAGTAATGACAGGAGTGTGGAGTTTGAACCCTGGATCTACTATGTCCCATTGATCTTTCCCCAATAGTGCAGGCACATTGTCAACATAAGCAACCATAAATTTGGCAACAGAGAAATACTCAGAGCAATATTGATCAACTTCACCATCTGCACCCCCGATAACGGTCATCAGATGTAGGGCATGTATGCATGGCTTCCCACGGATCTGCCATTGCCTACTAGTACATTCTCTAGTACTTAGGTTCACAGGATACATCCATACCCTATTTTTAGTGTCAGTATAGGTAACCTCTCCCTCATATGTACCAGATCGAATACATTTCATCTTCAGTCCTCTTGCCTTCAAGTGCAATGCCTTAATCAGTGATGGGAGCATTTGATGACCAACATATTGTGTTTCTGCAATTCTTTTGCGAAGAGCCATCTTTATCATGATCATTTGCCTCATCTTGTCAAATGCTTGCCACAACAAGACCCCTTTCACTGACTTGAACTTTGAATTGAAGCATTCTGCAAGGTTACTAGTCACATAATCTACTTTGCAGATTTCGTTGAATTTGCTTCTTGACCACACCTTGCCATGATGTGCATCCATGTACTCCTTCACAAGAGGATTTTGAGCATACAACACTCTCAAATGGTGTTCATGCTTCCTTTTGCTGCATGTGTATGATGCTGGCCATAAGTTCTCATCATAAACTTTACCTTTGAACTTCTTTTTGAAATTATGCGCTAGGTGTCGCATACATTCCCTATGCTCCACTCCAGGGAATACAATTTCCAATGAACTCTCTAAACCCTTGCAAGCATCTGTGTGTATAGCTAAACCTGGGGGTGTGCCTATAATGTTGCGCAACTGCTGCAGAAACCAGACCCAACTTTCCTCAAACTCTGCCTCCACCACACCAAATGCAACTGGGAATAGCCAATTGTGTCCATCAACTGCAGAAACTGCTACTAGCTGTCCTCTCCATCTTCCAGTCAAATGTGTAGCATCTACAGCCAAATAGGTCCCGCAACCATCTAGAAACCCCTGCCAGCAAGCCTTGAAACAAACAAAAGCCCTTCTGAAGCACTCCTTCTGAAATGACTTCCCTTTTATTTTGAATGGAACTGTATGCTTGTCAATCTCTACAACACACCCTGGACTTGCCATCTCCACTTCGGCTTTGAAAGTTTAAAGCAGCTGAAAACTGTCATTCCATTGACCATTAATTCTGTCAAGAGCCTTTTCCCTAGCATTGAAAATTCTCATGTAAGGAATTTCTATCTTGTAATTCTCAAAAAGCTTCCCATGGAGTGCTGTTGGACCAAGTCTAGGTTCTTCTCTTAGCCAATCCAATATAGCATCTGCCACCCACCTAGTTTTTGCTAGCTTGGTTTTGGCCTTCCCCCCTCCCCCTCCAGGTGGACAGGTGTGCTTGTGTGGGTTTTTCTTTATCTAAAACAAAATAAAAGGGTAAAAACAGTTAAGAAACCTTACTCAATGATCTGAAACTAAATTACTAACTGAACTTGGATTACCTGAATTTATTTGCTCTTTCTCATACGAGATGCATGCAACTTCCACCTACACCTAGGATATGGACAAAAAACTGCGAACCTTGCTGGCTCACTCCTTTTAATCTTATAGGTGTTTTCAGATATAATGCACCATGTTGTCACTGCATTCCGACAGTCCACCATTGATTGGAAAATGGTACCTACACTAAGCTCAGGTTTTTCCCTGTTCCACTCAATTGTTGGCATGTCATCACCATCTTATTCATCCTTGATTAAGCTGTCCATGTTCTCCACCTTCTCTTCATCGTCAATGTCATCAAACCTAGCTTGGCTGATGGGCTCCTCCATATATTCGTCATCCACTGCTTGCTGACTGGCTACATCGACCAGTTCAAGAAACATCATCTCGTCTTCATTATCATTTGTAGGCACTGCCTCGTCAGGTTCTGCATCTTCTTCTACACCAACTGCAGAAGGTACACGAGAAGCAGCAGCTGAATCGGAACCAGAATTGGCAGCAGGCATGTTGTGGCTCCATGAACCACTTGCTTTACTTGGTGTCAACCTACAAGGAGTGCCGGGGTGCTGGCTATCAGCACAGCCAGATGATGTCTGAACTCCCTTCCCCTTCGCCCGTTCTGCGCGTGGCTGAAGCACATCGATAGGGAGTTTACCGAATCGGCAGCCAGCAATCCCAGCAAAAAGCAATGGCATTTGATCGTCGCAAGTTAGTGGGAGAAATCTTTGCTCGGCACTGCTGAAGTAATTCAGTTCAACAGCATCAGCATCACTCCAGGGATAGGTGTTTCGGAGCTCAGCTCGCAAATCTTTGAAAGATAAGCTGGTTTCTACCACTTTGGGATAGAAAAATGATGAAATCAAATGCGGTTTAGTACCACGCAGCACACTAGTTTCCATTCTAATCACCAGCCGGGAAGCCAGCACGGGATCAATCCTATTTTGTTGAAGGAAACAAAGGCTTCAGTTAGCCGGGTAAAATCGAGCACAAATTCAAACGATTCAAGAAAACAGAAGTCAAATACGGCCTACAATACGACTTAGAACGTCAATTCAAGACGAAACAATGCTTACCCGGGTCTAATCCATGAATTATCTGCCGCGGATTCGACCCAATCCTCTCCATGGTCGACTGCCATCCGGGTGTCCTCACTCAACATCGCTATGTAATCCCAGATGGGGAGGTGGGCTATATCTGGCGGAGACGCGGCGTCGCCGACGAACGGAATAGGGGCATAGGGTGGAGGAAACAACTGCAATGGACACGGCACGACGCCGGCGGAGGGGGCGGGGCGGCGTGGTGTAGTGTGGCCTGTCTAGATCTGTTTCAGATTCAGACAAGCTGCCCAATACGTGTCTCCTTGCGGTCCCGCCCGTCAGCAAGCAACAGTCAGACGAAGACTCGGCCCCACTCGTCAGCAATTAATGGTCAATGGATGGTCAAGACGGCAAACGCCCGCTATGAGCATTTGTGAGAGTTTCAGCTAAGGAAGAGGGGAAAAGTGAGAAAATGTTTGGAGCGTGGGGAAAAGTGAGCACAACTAAGGAACCAGGGGCACTAATTTAAATATCCCAAATTTTAATCAGACACAGAGAAAGATAGGGGCTTATAGATTCGCCTCCCAACCTTTTACCTCAAGGGTAATGTCGACAATCATAGTTCATGATGCCTTACATCCAATTGGATATATATATATATCAGGATCTTTCCAACACAATGTGCTTGCCAAAGGATAAAATGTAAAAAGGAAAGGTGAAGATCACCATGACTCTTGCATAAGGTATAAGACAAGAATAAAAGATAGGCCCTTCGCAGAGGGAAGCGGAGGTTGTCATGCAGGCTGCACAGACTACCTTTTTTATAATTTTTAAAATATCACCTGCTTATGCTTCATGACGTGTAACATTATTGTTAGTCCTGTTTTTCCATGTACAAAATAGTCTGTATTGCTCGCTTCACTGTTGTAACTATATTTTTGCCCTAGTCATGTGTACTTACAGAAACATTTCAGGATGAAGTGACATCAACACAAAGATCTGCGAGCAGTGTGGCATGGTCATTACCGAATGATTATGGATTGGAATTGGAATGTGCTGATGTTCTCGAGCATCAACTAGAGGTGGCAAGACAACGTGTACATGATTCTCAACGTACAATCAACAAGTTGAGACTGGACATGCAGGTATTAGATGCAGGAGTCAAAAAATGAAACAAGACACTGAGGTAACAACGAAGGAATTGGAGATTTTGCAGACTGAAATTTGTGCTATCTAAATCCGGCCAATCCTATTTTATGAAGAGATTATAGTTCAAATGGTAAGTTATGTTGATGCGCGTCCATGATGTATGAGCTGTATTTGCCCAGTTTATGTAATTTGTTGTTGGTGTATGCTTTATTATCACTGGTGCCGAACCATAATGCCCGCTGGGTATAATCGGCTGTAATTTCTTTATTGTATAGTGTAGGATTATTCTACTTTTCTATGCCTTAGTCTCTTTATTGTATAGTGTATGTTTTTTAGAGGTGATAGTATAGAGTAGGATAATTCTTTGAATATGCTATATCGTTCAAACGGGGGCCAACTCGCCCAAACGTTGTAGTGACCATGGCCCTCCACAGGCCGTACGATCCATGGGCCATCTACGGGACGGACGATCCATGGCCTTCTATGGCCGTCGGATCCGTGGGCCTTCTATGGGCTGTCGGATCCATGGGCCTTCTATCGGCTGTCGGATCCATGGGCCTTCTATGGGCCGTCGGATCCATGGGCCTTCTATGGGCCGTCGGATCAATGGGCCTTCTATGGGCCGTCGGATCAATGGGCCTTCTATGGGCCGTCGGGTCAATTGGCCTTCTATGTCCCGTAGGATCCATGGGCCTTCTATGGGCCGTCTCATCTATGGGCCTTGTACGGGCCGTATAAGGGGCCGTAAACGGGCTAGAGTGGAAATCGTACGTTTTATGGCCTGACCAGAATGGGCAGTTAATAGGCCGTATTTGATGATGCTATGAAAATGGCCTAATAGATTAACGGGCCACAAACGGGCCGACTGTAACCACGGGCTGAATTTGTCCCACAAGCAGAAAAGGCCAGTAACGGGCCGTAAGTAACCGAATGCTGGAAATGAGCCCAAGAACAAATGGGGCCTGAGAAGGCCAAAAGGAAACACGGGCTGGAAATGACCCAATGGAATAATGGGCCGCTAATGGGTATAAAGCGGTACACTGTTCATTACGGGCCAGTTTCACCACGGGCCATTAATGGGCCAAGAGTTACAAAGGGACTCATATGGGCTGAAATACGTCATGGGCCATACATGGGCCGGAAGTTACAAGAGGTTGTAATCATATTGGACGGCCCAGATGACGCTACTGGGCCTAATTCCATTAGGCCGTAATGGGTCGCGAGTTAGCGGGCTGTAAATGGGCTATATGCGAACATGCCCTTAAAAGGCTTTCGGTGGGCCGGCCCGCCACCTTTTGACCAAGTCAAACGGGCCGGCCTTTTCACGGGAATGGGCCTCTGTTGGGCTGTGCCACGTGTCGACGTATCATAGGCACCTTGTGTCCAATGAGTGGATGACATCTGTCCCAATGGTGAGCCGACACGTGTTTCCTCCAGCCAATGATGATTTTACACGTGGAAATCCCCCATTGGTCGGGGCTATTAACGGGTTATCGGATCCAAAACCGGACCCGATAGCTTAATGGTGTTTCGTTACGATGGATGCCACGTGTCGGTCACCCTTGACGAAAGCACTTCTGTGACGCGCGATTTATCGTCATGGAAGTGGACACTTCCGTGATGATAATTTTGGTAATGTCATGGAACACTTCTACGACATCATAGGTATGACTATCTTGATTCTGTCATAAAATCATCATGGATGTACATGCATGACAAAAAACGCGACCTACTGTGACAAACACGTATCATCACGAAAGTGTATTTTTTTGTAGTGATACCCGAGAGAAAAAGCATTTTTTCATTTAACCAGTGATAGTATTAGATTAGCAGCAGCAATAGGAGCATATGGACAATGACCGCACAACCACCATGTACTTTTTGTCGAAACAACATGTATACCTCCATCAAGGCATAAATCAGGACAACTCTTCGAGTGGCATTTCCTCTATAATAGTAGGTGATGTTGGACCAGCCAACGAACCCAACCTATGATACATGGGGAGCCGGGGAGTAGTCGCATAGAAGAAAACCCGCATGCAGCGACCTGGGGAGCTGGACTAGTACAAGAAGTTATACCTCAGGTGGGCGAGATGTCGCTTAGGCGGGCGGGCGGGATCTGCCCACACGACGGCAGCGAACAAGGGCGCGGAGGACCTTCGTCCGCGCCAGCACCGGCTCCGAGAGGACGGTGCGCATCGGCTTCCTCCATCGCTGACGGCGACAACATCAATGCTGCACCTCCTCACCTCCTGCAGCGGATGGGATTCGGCCGGATCTGTGACCACCTGTGAGGAGAGAGATAGAGTGGACACTGTCATCTTGTTTCAATATGGAGAGGGTGAGAGAGCGAGACGCGAGAAACCCTATCAAACAAGAGGCTATATATACAATGGAGTAAAAAAATCTCCATAGCCGTGGATTTAAATACAATACGCGTGTTCCCGGAAAAAAAAAACGAAAACTGACGGACAATTTTTTAACGTACCAAGAAAGAAAACTCGATCAAAAACACGCCCCCGCTTCCAGGTCGCGAGAGTCGTCGCGCACACACACATAGACATAGACATGCATCTGAGGATGGCTGGGTAAAACTGAATACAGATGGTTCCTTCTTGCTAGAGAACGCACCTGCTGGTATAGGCATGATACTAAGGGATCATGGGGGTGCTATAATTTTCTCTTCATGTAGAAGCTTGTGTTATTACACGAACGCACTAGAAGCAGAATTGTTGGCCATCAAAGAGGGTTTGTCGCTCGCATTGCAGTGGAGTAATCTTTTTTTTGACCCACACACCATACAACAATCGTTCTACGGTATATTATATTGATATAATAAAGTACATGGGGAGTCTAAGCTCCAAATATCAATATCCAGACCGACTGCCTTGAAGCTACAAATATGGTGAGGATTAGGAATGAAGATCTTGTTAGATCTCGGTTTGGTTTTTTGGTGCGTGAGATTAAATCGCTCATGGCACTCCGAAATACTTGTATTGCTCATGTTCGACGAAACAACAACATTGTCAGTCATACTTTAGCTCATTATGGTAGGACTAGTGGCCGTATCGCTGTTTGGCTAGGTTTAGGCCTTGATGGCATTGTCGAACTTTGTAACTCCGAGCGTAGCCTGGCTACGTGAGTAATACAAGTTTGTTCCCGCAAAAATAAAACAAAAAGACATAGACATGCATATCCGTGTTTACGTAAAATTCCATATCCATCTCCAATCATATTTGTCCAACTGGCACATTATTTACGTTGTTAATTATATACGCAGCAATATTAACGTACAACATCTCTTGTTTGCAGGCGTTCGGACCGCTGCCACGCCCGCTCCTGACCAACCCGAACCCTCTTCATCACCCGCACGTGCTTCCTGCCCAAAACGGTCAGTGCCGCATTCATGCCCGGCCAGAGCGGACGCGACCTCTCACTGGCACCGGCATTGAAGCGGCGCGCTGGCCGAGAGAGCATCACCCGCGCCGCTTCCTGGTGCACGCGACTGCTCCACGTTCAAAGATCACAATAACCGGCCACAACATGCATGTAAAAAGTTCTTGGGAGTCCGTGCTACAGCTAGCTGTCCTCCCCCAACTCGTCAATCTCTTCCAGTAGTGCTAGTACTCCATGGCGCGATCCATCAACAAGCAGGCGGGAAAGTTATCGTATACTCGGTTTGCGGTGAGTGGCATGCCGAGCGACCATGTGGGGTCGAGCCGTGGAGGAGGGTGAGACACGAACGCGACAGACGTGATTTAAACGTTGGTTTTGCTCGATGGCGCGATCCAACGAAACGAAATGTTGGTTTCTCTCCGTTTCCATTTTTTCTCCGGAAAAACGGAAACTTTCCACTCCAATTTCATTCCTACTCCAAGGTTGCCCCGTTACAACATTCGATTAAATACAAAGGAAAACTAACACGCATGCTGATGCATCTCAATGATTCACAGATCATAGCCAATATTTACTTCACAACTAAAGACAAAAGTTGTGAGAGCGTGTACAAAAGAAAAACTACTGATGGGGTCACTACGACTTAAACCCTAAACCCTAAACATGATTTAATTTCCTGGCTAGGTAGAACCTGTCGAAGGAAAGACGGGTGGCACCCTCGGATCATACGATGCTTTTGTGCAGTTCCACTAAAATCGAGCTGAGCATCCCTGATGGCAAAGATATTGAAGAAGTGTGATTAGAATAATAGTACTGGCACTAGTTCATGAGACATAAACTCATCACAAATAGAAGCCGGTAGAAGTAGAGAAAGATCGACATGGAGATGGAGCTATGTGGGGAGCTGCGGCAGTGGAGCAAGCCGGCTCCAAAGGGAAGATGTACTACCTAGGACGTCGGGCTGTAGCTAGAAGGGCGATTGGGACGCGGCATCAGCCCATACCGCAGGGACCCCCGATTGGGACGCACCGACTGTGGGTTTTCTCCCTCGCCGATATCAACCGCGTCTACGCAGAACATTGATCCCTTCCCCCAGCGGCGGGATCAGGCCGGATATGTGACGAGCGTGAAGGAAATATGCCCTAGAGGCAATAATAAAGTTATTATTTATTTCCTTATATCATGATAAATGTTTATTATTCATGCTAGAATTCTATTAACCGGAAACTTAGTACATGTGTGAATACATAGACAAAAACAGAGTGTCCCTAGTATGCCTCTACTTGACTATCTCGTTTATCAAAGATGGTTATGTTTCCTAACCATAGACATGTGTTGTCATTTGATGAACGGGATCACATCATTAGGAGAATGATGTGATGGACAAGACCCATTCGTTAGCTTAGCATTATGATCGTTACAGTTTCATTGCTACTGCTTTCTTCATGACTTATACATGTTCCTCAGACTATGAGATTATGCAACTCCCGAATAACGAAGGAACACCTTGTGTGCTATCAAACGTCACAACGTAACTGGATGATTATAAAGATGCTCTACAGGTGTCTCCGAAGGTGTTTGTTGGGTTGGCATAGATCGAAATTAGGATTTGTGACTCCGTGTATCGGAGAGGTATCTCTGGGCCCTCTCGGTAATGCACATCACTATAAGCCTTGCAAGCAATGTGACTAATGAGTTAGTTGCGGGATGATGTATTACGGAACGAGTAAAGAGACTTGCCGGTAACGAGATTGAACTAGGTATTTAGATACCGACGATCGAATCTCGGGCAAGTAACATACCGATGACAAAGGAAACATGGTATGTTGTTATACAGTTTGACTGATAAAGATCTTCATAGAATATGTGGGAGCCAATATGAGCATCCAGGTTCCGCTATTGGTTATTGACTCGAGATGTGTCTCGGTCATGTCTACATAATTCTCGAACCCATAGGGTCCGCACGCGTAACGTTTGATGACAATTTGTATTAAAGAGTTATGTGATTTGATGACCGAAGATAGTTCGGAGTCCCGGATGAGATCATGGACATTACGAGGAGTCTCGAAATGGTCGAGACGTAAAGATCGATATATTGGAAGGCTATATTCGGACATCGGAAAGGTTCCGAGTGATTCAGGTATTTTTCGGAGTACCGGGGAGTTACGGGAATTCGTATTGGGCCTTAATGGGCCATACGGGAAAGGAGAGAAAGGCCTCAAGGGTGGCCATGCCCCTTCCCCATGGACTGGTCCGAATTGGACTAAGGAAAGGGGCGCCCCCTTCCTTCCTTCTCCTTCTCCTTTTCCCTTTTCCTATTCCATGTGGAGGGGGGCTCCCTAGTCCTAGTAGGACTCCACACTTTGGGCGCGCCCTATGAGGGCCGGCCTCCTCCTCCTCCCTCCATCCTCTATATACGTGGCTAGGGGCACCCCATAGACACACAAGTTGATTTCTTAGCCGTGTGCGGTGCCCCCCTCCACAGTTACACACCTAGGTCATATCATCGTAGTGCTTAGGTGAAGCCCTGCGTCGGTAACTTCATCATCACCTTCACCACGCCGTCGTGCTGACGGAAATCTCCCTTGGCCTCAACTGGATCAAGAGTACGAGGGACGTCATCGAGCTGAACGTGTGCTGAACTCGGAGGTGCCATGCGTTCGGTACTTGGATCGGTCGGATCGTGATGACGTACAACTACATCAACCGCGTTGTCATAACGCTTCCGCTTATGGTCTACGAGGGTACGTGGACAACACTCTCCCGCTCGTTGCTGTTAGAAGGGAGAGAGAGGTTTGATGGAATATTTTGTTGCGGAATATGATGGGTGTATTATTGAGCCTCGAGGGCGTGTGTATATTGAGTACAAGACTTGGAGGGCAAGACACCTTCTAGAGATAAGATGGAAATAACTCTATCTAATCCCGGGCAATCGCTACTACCAAATATATCTCTAACATCCCCCCGCAGTCGTAGCGGTAGCGTTGGGAACAACATTAACGTCGTGGACGGTCAGACTGGAGAGAATAGCGGCCGACGGGCTGACATCCCCCCGCAGTCGTAGCGGGAGCGTCATGGACAGTGTCCCGTCACGGACGCGTTCACTATAGAGGAAGCCGACGAGTTGCTCAAGTGGATGATAGCCCTTTGTGCCGATGTCAAAGTAGCCGAGAGCTTAGGGTGGTGTAGCCATAGTCGAGGTAGTCGTGCGAAGAACGCCGTGGTCGGTGTCGAGTCGGGGTCGCCGGTGTCGAGGTAGTCGCCGTGGAGCCGCGGAAGAAGAGCAGCGGCGGCCTAAGGAGGCGGCGGCGGCTAGAGAAGAAGCGCGGCTGCGGTGCTCGATCGTGGCGATAATGAACCCGACAGCGTGACGAAGACCGGCGCGAACGGTGACGTTCCCGCGCCAAGGGAGGCGGCGCGGCGCATATCACGTGGAAGTCAACGCACGTGGACGGCGGTGGACCGCGGGCCACAGCGTTACGGCCCGAAGAGGCGATGCAACGGTGGCGGGCAGGTCGGGGCGACGACGGGGAAGACCTCAGGGCGGTTGCAGGGATCGTGTGCCACGCTCGCTATGGCCCGACGGGGCGACACAGCGGCAGCGCGAGGGTCGGTGCAGCCTCGGGGATGGCCTGGAACGGACGGCCTCGGTGCGGCGGTTGACTGCGGGCCGCGGCACTACGGCCCGAAGGGGCGACGTAGCGGCAGCGCGCGATGTGGTGCAACCACGGGAACGGCCTCAGGGCGGCGGCGGGGATCACGTCCCGCGACGCTACGGCCCGAAGGGACGACGCAGCGCCGGCATGGATCGGTGCAGCCACAAGAAGAACCACAGGGCGGCGGCGCTGCGGTCCGACGGGACGACGCAGCGGCAACCCGTTGCTCTATCGATGAAGAGACGCGTTGTACTTGATAAGAATCTTCATGGAATTACGGCTGGATATAGCAGCACGAGCATGCAGCTGGACGTGGACGCACTATGCACGGTGGCTGGCCAAAGGTGCGTACAGAGCAGCCGTAGCTAACCACACGATATGCACAAGCACCATCAATCCTCATGTACGCACACAACAGGAAACACAGCCATGCGAAGTGGATCGGGGGACCAGCTCGGGCAGCCACCGTGCCGCGCGAGGCGCGTGAGTTTGCGAGCGACGCGGTGAGGATGAGACGAGCGTAGGACCGCGTCGGCGGCCGGTGTGCCAGCCTACCTCGCGCAAAACGCGCATGAACTCTGGTGGCAACTGATCCTGAAGATGTTGATGAAGTAGATGCGCCATGTAGACGACGAACGGTGGCGGGCGACACAAGCCGATCATAGATCGGAGAACCAAAAAAGAAGCACCGATCAAGACGATCGGGGTGAGAGAGAAAACCCGGATCAAGGATCGGGAAAAAGACTCTCTAGGGCAGCCGGTCAACACGACCGGCGGACGAACCCTAGGTACGGGCGGCGCGGGCCCCGGCGGCGATCACGGAGATCGACCGCCCCAGGGGCGGCACGGAGCGGAAGCGGCGGTGGCGGCTAGGGTTTGGATCGGTTTAGGATGATACCATGTTAGAAGGGAGAGAGAGGTTTGATGGAATATTTGTTGCGGAATATGATGGGTGTATTATTGAGCCTCGAGGGCGAGTATATATTGAGTACAAGACTTGGAGGGCAAGACACCTTCTAGAGATAAGATGGAAATAACTCTATCTAATCCTGGGCAATCTCTACTACCAAATATATCTCTAACAGTTGCTATGCATCACCATGATCTTGCGTGTGCATAGGAATTTTTTTGAAATTACTACGTTCCCCAACACAGCGGTGTGTCCACCGTCGTTCTATGCTTCTGAAGAGAGCAACCCAAGCAAGCAGGCTTGTAGCTTAGGCTCCTGCTAGTGTATATAACTATATATAGTGGTTTTCTTTTTCTCTCCATATCAACCATTTTATATTGTGTACGTGTCATTGAAGAGTGAAATGATGGTTGCTTCTTCCGACTAACTTACTGTGTGATTTGATGCTGTTCCTGAGTCTCACTTATACTTATCTCTATTTTCTTGCATGACACGTTAGTAGACAGGATGCGCATAGAGGAATTTTGTTACTGCGTGTTGTTACGTAGTACTGTACTACTAGTACCTACTCCCTCCTTCCAGTTCACTACTGGTACTCCCTCCGTCTTGGCTTATTGGTCCCCTTTGTACTCAATTCATGGGCTCGTTTTCCTCAAGAAATTGTCTTTACCAACATATTAATATCGGGAATGCATGCGTGAACAACGAATGATTAAACGTTGCATGCAATATTTTGACAAAGCATTGACTTATGAACATGTGAATGTAAGGGACTACAACCTCGTGCATGCATGCAACAGTCACACGTACACATGGACGCAAAAACGCGCGCGATGCCCTAATGCATGCATGTCCGAGCACACGATGGAACACACACGGTCACGCTCAAGTGCTCAACCTACACGTGCATGCACACACATACTCAGCCAGGGTGAGCTAGTGACCGTATAAACACCGGAAAATGTATATATTGAGCGCAATGAGCGTATTATGAAGTCCACTAACTGTATTTTTACAAATATACAGTGACAGACAGTGTATTCATCTCATTTGAAATTAAGCCATATTAACCGGAAAGGAGGTAGTATGGACTAGCATTACTTTGTTGTGTCCCATCAACTTGCCGAACGAGGAGAAGCTTGCAGGACGGGAGAAGCTTGCGCGCGGTGGCTCGCAGGACAAGGAGAAACTTTTGACTAATGCAAGCTCTCCCTCGCTCAGGCGGTGGACGTGCAACAGTTAATTCGGTGTCAGATTGCCAGAAGCATACACTATACTAATACTAGTTATTGTTCGACTTCCCGAAGAGGCGAACAGCCAAGCGCAAAGTTTACTAGTACTAGTACTACTACTATAGAGGTATGTACTATACTATACTAGGAACTGGACGGAGGAGCGTCTGCACTCTTATTATATTTTAAACACATGTGGTTCTCTTCGAGGGTTCTCGCATGTGATAATGGAAGTTAATTGCATGGAACACTCGCCACAATTCTCGCTTACTTCTGGCTCAGATCCTTTTACAAATAGGAGCACTCGGTAATATTTCCTCTTTTTTTGTTATTCAGCATGTAAACAGGTCAGCAAACCTTGCGGCGCATCTTTGTGCGAACCATGCTTGCTGCACTTTGAATGTGGCCGAGAGCTGGCTTGATGAAACACCTCGCTTCCTTCTTCTTTCTTTGCGCGGTACCTCGCTTCCTAGTGACCAGTCTCTTGGCTGATTGTACAAAGAATGCTTATATATGAATAAAGCTCTCTCATTTACCGGCAAAAAAGATTAAGCCATATTAACCGGAAAGGAGGGAGTATGGACTAGCACTACTTTTTGGTTTGTCCCGTCAACTCGTAGAACGAGGAGAAGCTTGCAGGACAAGGTGAAGCTCGCTTACGCCTTTTGACTAATGCAACCTACCCTCGCCCAGGCGGTGGACATGCAGCAGTTCATTCGGTGTCAGATTGCCACAGGCATACACTGTAGTACCCAACATGCGGAGTACCATCATTGTTCGACTTCACGAAGAGGCGAAGAGCCAAGCACAAGGAGTACTACTAGAACCACATGGTGGAGCTGTAACGCCCACGATGCGGCTATATCTCTCACGTGTCGAGGCACGACTTAGAGGCATAACCGCATTGTAGGTTTTGTCGCAAGAAGGGTCATCTTCACACAATCGCATGTAATGAACAAGAATGGGATAAAGAGAGTTGGCTTACAATCGCCACTTCACACAATATATTAATTAAGCATACATAATTCAGAGTACACACATAGACCGACTACGGTCGAATCCAAATAAAAGAAGATAACCCCTAATGCTAGATCCCCGATCGTCCCAACTGGGCTCCACTACTGATCAACCGGAAATGAAACATAGTAACGACCAAGGTCTTCGTCAAACTCCCCCTTGAGTTCGGTAGCATCACCTGCACTCGTATCATCGGCACCTGCAACTGTTTTGGTAGAATCTGTGAGTAACGAGGACTCAGCAATCTCACACCCGCAAGATCAAGACTATTTAAGCTTATGGGTAAGGAAGGGGTAAAGTGGTGAGGTTGCAGCAGCGGCTAAGCAAAGTATGGTGGCTAACTTACGAAACAAGAGCGAGAAGAGAAGCTTAACAAGCGGTCGTCAACTAGTAATGATCAAGAAGTGATCCTGAACTCCTACTTACGTCAAACATAACCCAAAAACCGTGTTCACTTCCCGGACTCCGCCAAAAAGAGACCATCATGGTTACACACGCGGTTGATGCATTTTAATTAAGTCAAGTGTCAAGTTCTCTACAACCGGACATTAACAAATTCCCATCTGCCACATAACCGCGGGCACGGCTCTCGAAAGTTTATACCCTGCAGGGGTGTCCCAACTTAGCCCATCACAAGCTCTCACGGTCAACGAAGGATATTCCTTCTCCCAAGAAGACCCGATCAGTCTCGGAATCCCGGTTACAAGACATTTCGACAATGGTAAAAGAAGACCAGCAAAGCCACCCGATGTGCCGACAATCCCGATAGGAGCTGCACATATCTCGTTCTCAGGGTACGAGTAAAACCAGGCCTCAAGTTTCCCCAAGGTGGCCCTGCAGTCTACTCGGTTCGGACCAACACTTAGAGAAGCATTGGCCCGGGGGGTTAAAATAAAGATGACCCTCGGGTTGGTCGACCCAAGGGAAGGGTAAATAAGTTGTTAGGCAAATGTAAAACCAAGGTTGGGCCTTGCTGGAGGAGTTTTATTCAAAGCGAACTGTCAAGGGGTTCCCATAACACCCAACCGCGTAAGGAACGCAAAATCAAGGAACATAACACCGGTATGACGAAAACTAGGGCGGCAAGAGTGGAACAAAACACCAGGCATAAGGCCAAGCCTTCCACCCTTTACCAAGTATATAGGTGCATTAATTAAAATAAGAGATATTGTGATATCCCAACATATCCATGTTCCAATATGGAACAACCTTCATCTTCACCTGCAACTAGCAACTAGCAACGCTATAAGAGGGGCTGAGCAAAAGCGGTAACATAGCCAAACAACGGTTTGCTATGAAAGGTGGGTTAGAGGCTTGACATGGCAATATGGGAGGCATGATATAGCAAGTGGTAGGTAGCGCGGCATAGCAATAGAGCGAAACAACTAGCAAGCAAAGATAGAAGTGATTTCGAGGGTATGGTCATCTTGCCTGAAATCCAGCTAGGAAGAAGAATGAGTCCATGAAGAAGACAAACGGATGTAGTCGAACGAATCCTCACAACTCCGAAATGAAACCGAAGCTAACGAGAGAAGCAACCCAGAAAGAAGCAAACAACATGGTAAACAACCAACACATAAGCATGGCATGATGCACAATCAAGTATGATGCATGTCCAGTTTAATGAGGCATGGCATGGCAAAGTGCACAAACAATACTACAAATTAAGTGGAGCTCAATATGCAACGAGTTACATATTGACAAAACACCACATCAATTATTTAGTTCTCTCCCGTTTATGGTACTCATCAATATTAAATGTTTTTAAACATGGCAAGAGGGTGAAGCATAAATAAACTAACTATTTAGGCAAGTTTAAATGAGGCCGGAACGACAAACAACAATTCCGGAAAATCCTCATGTGCATATTTTAGATTTGGTACTGTTCTGCCCTAAACACAATTTTAATGTTGTTAAACAGCAAAATGAAGTGCACCATGTTAAACTAGGCATTTTTCTACCCCATTTACATATAAAGTTTATTTAAAATGGAGCTACGGTTAATTAGTTATGAAATAAATCATTTTAACATGGCATTTGAGCAAAATAAAGCAAACAGCAATTTAAACATTTTAAACATGGATGAAAGTTGCATAGTGTGAAACTAGATGAAATTCTAAGCATTTTACATATATAAAACATTTTAATCCGATGCACGGTTGTCTAGTTATTAACTGCATGATCATGAAGGGGTTTTCTGTAAATCTGCCAATTCCCTGGAAATTAGGAAATTCGCATAACAGGAAAAAAACGTAGCAGGCCGAAACTGAAATGTGCACTGGGGCGGATGGGCTGCTCACCATGGGCCAAGGCCCAGTCGGGAGGAGGGCGCTGGCTAGGCCAGATCTGGAGTCTAGCAGGTGACCCACGTGCGTGGTGGCCGTGCGCTTGATGCAGCGCTGCTGCATCTCGCTAAAGAAGAACGGCAGTGGCGCCATGGCGACAGGAGGCAGGAGGTCGCAGTGGCGGGGCTCTTCCCGGCCGGATCGCGCCTGAACCCACGGGAACAAAGCGAGGGTGAACGGATCCACGTAGGAGGAGACGAAGCAGGGGCTTGAGGCGACGAGCTTGAAGGAGGCTGCTGTTGCCTGAAGAAAAGATAGAGAGTTCAGAGAGAAGTAGGGGAAGGGAAGGAGAGAGAGACGCAGTGGGATGGCAAAGGCCTGACGGGGCGACCTGAATGCTCACCGACGAGGTCAGCGGCTGTAGGATCGGGATGAGGAAGGGGCGCCGGCGGTCAGAAGGGACCCGAGGCGATGGTTGGAGGTCCCACGCGGACGGGAGGCTCCTGGAAGGCGTCTGCTTGGAGCTCCCGCGGCAAGCGAGGCGGAGGGCGCCATGAACGGAGCAGATTTGGCGAGGGAAGGCGGAGCAGAGGCAAGCCGGCGGCGTCCGGATCCTCTTGGCAGCCTTGGCGTTCGTCCATGGAGGTCCCCTGTCCAAAGGAAACGAGCAGAGGGATGAGCAGAGGGAGAGGAAACCAGAGAGGGAAAAGAAGGGGAAGGGGAACGGGGTAGCAGTCTTGTTCTTGTCGCCGGTGCTGGTCGCCGGCAGCAGGTCGAGCTCCTGGTCGAGGAAGGAGGCGCGCGAGGGGCTGGGCTGCCTGGTTGGTAGGGGATGCAAAACGAGGAGGTGGTTGGTTCGGCCGGGTGGGTGGATGGATTGGATCGGGGATCCCGAGGAAGGGGGAGACCAGGTGGAGCTAGTGGCGGCGGCTGGACAGGGGAGGATCCCTAGAAAATAGGGTTTGGTCCAAAATGGATTAGGGGTAGACTATATATATGGGAAAAGAGGGGAGTTTGGACCCTCCGATTAAATCGGACGGTCGAGATAAAATAGACTTGGGAAGTCCAAAGGGAAATCGAAGATGTTTTAGGAATGTTTGAGGATGATCCGAATCCACTGGTAATGACAGCTCGAGTCGGGTTCGGAGAAGTTTCGGACGCGCACGCGAGGGGTTTGAGCACTGAGCAAAGAGATTAAGCGGCCAGACAAGAGGGACTCGAAAACCCAGTTGGTCTCGGAACGGACAACGGAGAGACGCGGCAACTACGAACGAACTAAGAGTTTTTATGAAAACATGTAGATGCAATGCGAATGATGCGATGATGAAATGCGACATACAAATAAATACACACAACGATAACGAAAAAAATATGGAAGCCGTCTGGAGCGTCGGTCTCGGGGCGTTACAGGAGCGTCTGTACTCTTATTTTATTTTAATCTCTAATAAAGTACGCATTTATTCGGGAGAAGGGCGGAAAACGGCAGCCCAATGGTAGTGTTAGAAAACATCGAACATGTAATGATGATATCGATCAACCATGCTCGAATATATCTTGGCCTCCGTGCGAGGCAATCTGCGTGTTCTCGCTCCTCGTCTCTCTCAAGGAACGGCGGGTTGGCCATTTTGCCATCAATTGAGATCGGTTTGCTCACACTCCGGTCCCACATGTCTGTGATATGCCAAGAGGAAGTGCATTGACCGACTGGCCATACGCGTACTTGGTTTTGCACCTTCAGGCCAAGCTTGGAATGGTTGTATTTCAATACGGAGGCGTATAACTTACACCTATAAGTTACTGGCCGCTGTGCAAATTCCATCCGGAATTGAAACGACGGGCGCAGGTGTGTATTTTTTACAAGTGTATTCAAAAGAGAAACGGTGATCCAAACAGGGCCTCATACTACTCCTCCCTCCGTCACATTTTACAGGGCGCGCTTCATTCTGATGCATTTCTCTCCATGCATTTCCACCACCAGAGAGACTTTAGAGCGTATTGATGGTTGCTTCTTCCGAGCAACTTACAGTGGGAAAGGTGGGTCTTATGATTTGACTGCTCATTACTGCTCACTATTAGTGCGGCGCAACAACCGAGCTGATTCTCCCATGCGGTTGTGCACTACTCCCTCCGTTCTTAAATATACTATGGAGTATTTGTCTTTCTTGAGGTTTAAACGAGTGACTACATACGAAGCAAACTGAGTGAATCTACACTCTAAAATATGTCCATTTGAAATTACTAAAAAGACAAATATTTAGGAACGAAGGAAGTATAATTTTGTGCATGGCACATGGACCCGGATGCGGAAGAGTCTTCTAGCAATGCTATAAGGATTCCAACATTTGTTTACATAATTAACGTACTATACAAATAATTTTCCAGCGACATGAAATTGTACAATGCTCTGAGCTTTCAGCTTTTGTTTCGTGTGTCTTGCCATCGATGCTCTTTCGGAAACAATAAAAAACTAACTTGCTTGCTAATGCATCTCAATGATTAGCAGATCAGAGCTAATATTTACATCACAACTGAAGACAAAGTTGTGAGAAGGTGTTAAATTAAAATTGATCCATGCTTTCATTGGCAGCAACGTCCCCCCAGCTCTGTCTAAATCAACAAGGGATGTTGGGGAAAAAGTAGCTGTCTGGAGCATGCAACATTCCGATCATTTTGTGCAGTTCCACTAAAATAGAGCTGAGCGTCCCTGTTCCAAAGATATTAAGTGTGATTACGATAATAGAGGACTCCTGATGAAACAATAAGCACACAAATAGAAGCCGGTCACCTTTGCAGTCTCTCTTAAGACTAACTAGTTGGAGAAGATTAAGAAAATAGTTGGAGAAGATTAGGCTCGGAGTTGGATGAGGAGGATAGAGCAAAACCAATCTCCCTTTGTGCAGTCGCACTGAATGTAGACGTTGCCCGTGTGACATTTTAGTACAACTGCACAAAACACTCTTAAGAAAAAAGTGATTTGTGCAGTTCACCAAAAGGTCGCAATAGCAACGAGGTGAAATGGATAGCCCTGTTTGCAAAAAAGAGGTAGAAAGGAAACAATTACTGGCCAATAACAGTTGATGACACATGCGACGACAAAAAGAAGCATATTCCATGTCCTAAGGGAAGATAACAACCCGGTTGTGTTTGTCTAAAACGGTGTGAGGACGAGATTGCAATAGAAAGTACGCCGGACGAGCTACATTTTGGGCAAAGAACTATGTTAGATCCACATGCAACGACGTGGGAAGACGGGCAGTGGAGCAAGGCCGGAGGGGATACCTGGGGGTCATCGGGATGTAACTAGGTGAGCGGCGGCGGGCGGGATCTGCCCATACTGCGGCAGCGAGCAGGTGGCGTAGGCCCTACCGCACCGGAGCTTGGTTAGAGAGAACGGCGGGTACCACAGATCGGGACGTGCTACCTTGGCGCCGTCGAACGGAGAAACGATGCACATCCTCCCTTTTCGCCGGCGGCCGGGATGCGGCTAGATCAGTGACCAACGGTGAGAGAGAGAGAGAGAGAGGCCACCGCCGCCTTGTGTGAGATACTCTGAAGAGAGACAAACCCAGGCAGGCAGGCTCCATTGTATATAGTGGAGCGGACTACCTTTTTCTCCATAAAAATCATTTTATATTCTGTGTACGTGTCATTGAGCGATATAACTTTATTTAAAAATAACGCGCCAACGCATCAAGTCAAACTTTGTTTCGTGCACGCGTGGTACACGACCTCCGTAGGTAAACAACCGCTACACGCATTCAAATTAGCACGTGGGCTACCATTTCGTACAGAAATGAGCTCCACCGGTACCCGCGCGTGTGTGGCTGGGCACGAAGCGTGAGTATGTGCACCTATTCTCTTCGTGTACGTACACCACCTATGTGGGGATGTGTGTGAGAGATACAAACGTAGAGAGATATAGTGTGTGAGTTCGTGAGTGTTTTTGGGGGGGTGTCAATCAAAAAATGTAACATATGCAATGTGTGTGAAAATAGAGTCCTAGATATATCATATATATAGAGGGGGCGATCACGAGAAGAGAGTGGAGGTATCATCGACTTGAGGTATCCATAGAATCGAAGAGAGGGATGATGTGTGTGTGTGAGCGCGCGCGATCGATAAAGAGTGCCATCGATTTGTGTGTGCCCAGGTCAAAGATATAGGGTGGCTGGCCTATTGGAACGTGAGAGGGGACATGTGTAGTTTGTCTCTGTGGCATGGATACCTACGTACAACGCTTGACTATCGGTGTGTGGTGGGGGAGGCCTTATAACTATAGAGGTACAATGGCTGGTATATGTGTGGAGGAGGAGAGAGGCCTACCTTATGTATTAAGGGAGATCGATCGGCATCCATGCATATGTGTAGGAGAGGAATAAGGTTGAGAGAGAGACAGAGCTAGAGTGTTGGAGGGGTGGTAGTGGAGTTGCTTCTAACAAATGGTGGGAGAGGCTTGCTAGACAAACGGAGGGCACGCCTGCAATATCAATAAGAGAGGGGATGTCTGCCTGTCTGTGCGCGTGCGTGTGAGAGACGTGTCAGGAGGCACGCACGAATGATGAGGGGGGACGATATGGCTGTGGTAAGCAAACATAACTACATAGGAAGATCAACCGTCCTCTTTCAAAGAAAGCAGAGACATAACTTGTGAGGTACGTCAATCGATGGGTGTGGGGAAAATAGTTAAATTTGACCTAGGTATATGTAGGGAGATCGATCGGTATTCATGCATGTATGTGTTAGAAGCAAATAATGCCAGGGAGAAGGATAGAGAGAGAGGGATGCATCTAAGAGGTGGTGCGAGAGGCATACTATATCGAGGGGGAAGGAGTGTGCGAGTACGAGATCGATGAAAAGAGTGGTGGGAGTGTGGCATGGACGGTGAGAAGAGAAGAGGGGAAGCTTGTGTTTGTGGTTGGCACACCTGGCTAGAGAGGCATATTGATCGATGTGTGCCGTAAAGGAGCTGGGGGGCTACACACACCGTAGGTGAATGACCTAAAGTGAAAAGATGAATTTGCGCGATGGAGCTAGAGAATGCTGAGGGAGGGTGAGAGGGATGCGGCCGTGTGCATGCACGAGAGAAAGTTAGCGCTGGCTACAAAGATAAGAGGACTGTGTGGGTGTAAAAGACGAATAGAGATCATAATTCATTATAAAGAGCGAATTCGGATATTTGAAGAATTTATCATAGTGTTTTAAACCGACGCATGCGTGAATATATATAAAGGTGATACACATGGTGTGGTTATGAACATGATATACTACATATAATATATTTTATCTCTACTCTTATAAAAAACAGATTTGTTGATGATGGTGTGCCTGCCATCCTGCAATATAGGCCGTCCGATTTATATCTGACGGACAGGAATGAAACTATGGCAATTTTGAAAAAAGATACCCACACCCCTCTCCATATTTGCAAATAAGGCCTCCCCTTGATAATGTTGATGTTCCGTGGAACGCATGGGCATCTTGCTAGTACTACATATAATATATAGAACATTGATTATAATTTGGGCTAATGTGTGGCTTTTGCAGCTCAGGGCTAAATACTTGTCATAATGTAGGGGGCGGGGCACTATACTTTGTGTGATAAACACGGTGTACATATGGAACATGGTTTAGATTATGAATATATAGTTAGTACATCAAATGTACTATTATTTGGAATCAACATCAAGTGTATTCAAAAGATTGAATTCGAGTTCATATAGTACACATAGTTCATATCTATCTCTATAGTAATCATGTGGTGTGTTGTTAAGGTAATACACGAATGATGGTTGAAGTTGGCAACAATCATGATTGTAGATTCTTATTGAAATAGAGAAACAAATTCAAATTCAGTTCGAATAGCAGCGGTAGTATAAACATTTGGAATGCCCTAAAATGTTGGTATGAGTAGGTTACATGCATTATACAGCCAGCGAAAAATTTTAATTGGATATAACATGGATTCATACTCTCTCTTTGTGTAGCTTTCAATAGCATTTGTATAGTAAAACGGGACAAGACTCTCTCTTTGTGTGGTGTGAATAGTTTTATTTTTTTCATTTTTTTTCGTTGAGGGAAGTGCGAATTGATTTGGTACGTACAAGTACAATATTACACGTTAGGCTTGTCCCTAAAATTCAACCCGCGCCTTGTTATATCCCGAAAATTCTGATATCGTGCTCCCAAAACTGGCGCCTTCACAACCCGCGCCTTGCTATCCTGAAATTACAACGCGAGCGAAAACTCCCTCCAGCTGCCAAATCCCGACACGTGAAATCCCACTTCTAACCCTGAGCCGAAAGGGCCGCTAGTTCAAATCTGTGGGGGTACTTTTGTAACACACCCTACATTTTGGACAAGCGCGTCCCTACGTCATGGTTCCCCCCTCCCAGCGCCTCCTTTTCGCCATTCAAAATCCCAGGCCGCCATAACCTCTCCGCTCCAGCCGAGAAACCCCACCCTCCTCCGTCCGCGACCTCACCTCTGCCCAGCTGGAACCTCTTCCCCGACGACGTCGTCCACCGCAACAGCTCGAAGTCCCTCATCCACCTCCCCGGACGAGGATCCGTCGTCCATCTCATCGTCCCGCCGGTTCAGCCGCCCCGTCCTCCACCTCCAAGGAGCTACTCCAACGATTGCCTCGTCTATCGCGGCTGCTCCATCCCCACAGCGCCGCCTTAACCTGCTCCACCAGAACCGCAACATCCTCACCGACTCCTCGGACGAAGCCGAGGCCTACTCGGCGCCACCAAAGAGGTTGTACACTCATCGCATCGCACCTTCTCCTTAACTCGACCTCCCGGCGCCGATGGTGCTCCATCCCGCACCCCCATGAAGTGGCTACCTCGAAGCCGGCGCCGCGGGCAACATCTCCACGGTGGTTCTCCCCCAGTTGGAGGCCCCTTCGGCGGCGGCGGCCATACCAGCCGGATCTGCTGCTGCTGCTCCGGCTCTCGCTCGCTCGCTCATGCTGCTGCTGCTGCTCTCCCCCTTGCTCATGCTGCTGCTCTGCTCTGATTTAGCAGCGGGGAGGGGGGCTCGCACGAGAGGTATCCCGCTATCTATCTTAGGGTTCTGGGTGGGGGCAATGCTCGCCG
>NC_057811.1:78224950-78246614 GCF_018294505.1 Triticum aestivum | reverse complement strand
GATGTTAGTCATATCATGCATATGTTGCCTTGCAGTGCCTACTTTCGACATCATATATGTCATCTGCTTAGTTTAGACATGTTCTGTAATGCCACCTGTTTAGTTTCAATATCATATATGGGAATTATGCAGTCTCATGTCTTTTAGCCAGCCATAATATATGTGAAATGTGCAATGCCATCCTGTTTAACCAGGCATCATATATTTGAATGATATCTAGCCCATCCTTTTCTTCGTTAGATTTCCATTTGCCGACAATGTTTGTACATTAAACTACTCTTCCTGTGAATCAGCCATTTTAGTGGGTGATGGAAAAATTTGGAGTGAAAACTTCAGAGCAGACAGTGCTACCTGTCGAAGCAGATCTCTTGCTGGGTCCCGATAGCTCCTCAAAGATGGATTTAGAGACAGATGACCAGTCCTATTCCCCCACCGAGGTGTATGCTCTAACTTGGCACGGTTCTACTACTCATATCATGCATATGGTGTCTTGCATTGCATAGTTTAGACATCACATACACAATATTCAACACCATGTTCTTAGTTCAAATATCATATATGCGAATGCCCTCTGCTTAGCATATAAATCACATATGTGAATTAAATCATGCGATGCTGGTTACTTAGATAACATGTATGTGAATTATGTCATGCAATCCTGTTTAGTTAGTCATCATATCTTTGAAATATGCTATGCAATGCTATCCAGTTTAGATAGACATCATATATGTGAAATTATGTCATGTTATACGTTTTAGTTAAACAATATACATGTCAACTATTTAATGCCCTCTTTTTCGACACTATCTATTGCATCTGTCTCTCATACAATGTATGTACATTCAACTATGTTTCCTGTTTATCAGCCATTTGAATTGGAGCGGGTGATGGCAGTATCTAGCGGAGTAAAAACATGGTCTTCAAATAAAACAATGCTACCTCTTGGTGGAGATAGCACCCCGGTTGTACATGCACGAGAACCAGCCCTACCACACATAACCCAGACTCTCGCAGATTTTACCCCCTACTGCGATGGACAGAGAACCAGCTTCACCCAATCTAACCCCAACCCCAGCAGATAGTAACCCAACTCCTCTTGACACAGCACCATCTCCACCACAGAGCTCCCAAACAAGAGCTGTTAGTAAGGAAGCTCCAGTGCCCAAAGCACCAGTACTACCACGGCGAACCCCAACTCCACCAGTTAGTACACCTATTCTTGTGGAGGAAGCACAACCAGCCATTCATAGTTTAGCATCTATCGCATTTGACGTTGCTAAATCCTATGTGCGTATCTTCCCATCATGGAAATATTATACTGAAGATGAAGGAAAATGCCAGTTGCAGGTGTTTATCCTGGAGTTATGTGTAAGTAATGTTATTCATGGCAATTACTTTGCTTTGTCCCATACATTCTACCTCCATGATGGTTATAATACAGCAAATTTTCCTATTTTTCTCTATAGATAAGGACCGATTTGGAAACTCGAGATGAGGTAACCTGTGCTAATACCTCTGCTATCTTCAAGAATGCTTGGTGGCAGTATCGGAATTACCTGAAGAAAACGTACTTCACTGGCAAAGAAACTCATCAAATTCCCTTACGTTCTCCTGAGACACATTTTGTCGGGTGGTAGGTGCGACATATGCCAACGGGTGGCTTATCATTGTGGGAGCCAATAAGACGTCGCCGGTGCCTGGAAACGGGATGAGGCGAAGACATGCACGCCAGCGAATCTTACCCAGGTTCGGGGCTCTCCGTGGAGATAACACCCCTAGTCCTACTCTACGGGGTCTCCGCGTGATCACTAGATCAAATAAGTAGCTACAAATGCTCCTTGAGCTGTTGGGTTAGAGGGAGAAGAAGGGCAAGGCTAGCTCTCCTTTTCTCTCTATGTGGTGTGTGTAATTCTATGAGACCAACCCTTTGCATGGGTGTCCCGGGGGGTTTATATAGGCCTACCCCTCGGGGGTACAATGGTAATCCGGCTGGGCGCGGGGCCCAGCCATCTGTGTCTGTGCTCGCCGGCTTCTCCGCCGGCCATTGGGGCCCGCCGACTGGTGGGTCCCGCCGGCTGCCGGCCTCTTGGCCGACAGGCCGGCCCCACCGCGTGGGGGTCTTGTCGGTGGCTGGTTACTGTTACCTCGCCCCTGATGACGAGGGCTTTGTCGAGGTAAACGTGACTACAGCGCCACCGCCTTGCGGGCTCTCACTGTAGCCTCACCTCATCTTGTCTCCTTAATGAGGCACATGTTTCGAGGGAGGGAGGTAGCCGGCTATTGGGAGCCGGCTATGCCCCTGGCCGACTAGGGGAGGCCAGACCGCCTTCGAGCGTCTCTCTGGCTAAAGGGGCCCGCCGCCCGCGGGCCATACTTGTGCTTGTCGTGGGTGACATCGAGGTCAACATGGCTACAGTGCCGTGCCGGACGGGAGATGGCTGCCCGTACGGCGCCCTGTGGCCATGCCTGCTTCGGGATTCGGGGGTAGTGGGTTGTACTGCGGCCACGCCCCGTCTTATCACCGTTATGTGGGTGCAGTCTTGGTGGGTGCGGTCTTGGCCGGCTTCTGGGAGGCGGCATTCTTCATGGCCGGCTTCTGGGAGTCGGTCCTCTTGGGGCCGGCTTCCTGGAGTCGGCCATCTCGTAGCTTTCTTTTGGAAGGTTTCTGAGACTGGGTCGCCTTCTGGGAGTCGGCCCTGGGGATAGTCGGCCGGGGGAAGGCGGCCCTATGCTCTGTATGCTTGAAGGCTTGAATGGCATGATAATTTTTTGAAGAGCCAGGGGGAGTCGGTTAGGCTACCCGTGGCCATTTACTCCGACAGTAGTCCCCGAAGCTGGTTGGGCTTCGAGGTTGAGTGGAAGTCGAGAAGCTCGGGCAGCTTCTTGTTTTGACGAGCCGGCAGCTGGGAGCCGGCTTCGGTTGGGCGCGCCGTCTTGGCGAAAAAAAATTAAAGTCGGAGGGCGGGAGTCTGTTGGCGCGCGCGCCGGGCCCACGCACGCGACAAGACGTCGCCTTAGGTCGGGGGCCCACCACTCCTACGCCCAGGCCCAGGCGCGGATTCTCTGCGGCCCAAGGCCGTCCGCACGTCTTCCTGTGGCGGTTTCGGCACATCTTTAGGGCGCAGTAATCGCGGGACGTGGGGGAGTGGGTGCAGTTAATCCCACGTCCCACCCCACGCCTCGCCTCCTCGGCTTCGCCGCACGAGGCTATAAGTAGGGGGAGGAGGGGAAGCGGCAGACGCTCGCACGCTCCTCTCCTCTCCGCCATCTTCTTCCTCCTGCTCTCCCTCACAGCAGCGCCTTGCCGCCGCGCCGTCCCACCATCCTTTTCCCCGCCGCCGCGCTCATTCTCGCTGGCCTCACGCCGCGATGCAGTACGGCGGGGACTGGGACGGCTCCAACGTCCATGAGGACCACGTCGAGTACCTCCGCAAGACGCGGCGGCTGCCTGGCGCAGATAAGGTGCGGGTCCGTCTCGCGCCTGAGAAGGAGATCACGCCGGAGCCAGAGGAAGGCGAGCGGGTGGTCTTCCACTCGCATTTCTTGCGCGGCATCGCCTTGCCAGCGAGCGCTTTCTTCCGTTCTTTTCTTGAATTCTATCAACTCCAGCCGCACCACCTCACCCCGAACACGGTGGTGCTGCTGTCCGCCTTCGTCACCTTGTGCGAAGGCTATCTCGGCGTTCTCCCCACCCTCGAGCTCTGGGGGGAGTTCTTCCAGTCCAAGCTGGGCACGCGTATGCAGGGCGTGCCGGCTCAGAGTGGCGCCTTCATCGCGATGCGGAGGGTGGCAGCCGACAACCCCTTCCCCGTCATCACGCTAATCCAGTCGGTGAAGCTCTGGCAGAAGTCATACTTCTACGTGAAGAACGTCGCCCCGCAAGGCGACTACGTCAATTTGCCGGCTTATGTAGCCGGCCCGCCGGCGGGTAGGCGGCCCCACTGGTCCTATCGGGCCGTGACGCTGACGCCGGCTAGAGCCGCGGCTGTCGCCCGACTGCGGGTGATGATCCAGTCGGAGGGCCTGACTGGGCCCGACTTGCTGGCCGCCTTCGTCACGCGCCGGGCGCTTCCGCTTCAGAGCCGCCCTCATCTGATCTGTCAGATGAGCGGCCAGCTCGATCTGAGTCGGATGTGCACCAAGGACATGCCGCACGACGAGGTGGCCCATATGGTGAATTACCTTGCGAACTGCAAGCTCTCTGCAGAGTGGTAGTTTGGCAAGGAGTCATATTCCCGAGCACATCCGCCGCCCATGGTATGTTCTCTTGTTCCCTTTCTTCTCTTAGTTTTGTCGCCGAGTTCCATTTGGCCGACTCTGACTAGTCGGCACGTCTCGACAGATCCCTCTCCTTCAGCCTGCAGGCGGATCGGGGGCGGAGCGCCGATTCCTCCCCGACCGGACAGAGCACGACTTGGAGGACCCCGACTTGGGGGCAGCCGCCATTGACGACAACACCGAGGCGGGTGGCGGCCAAGCCAGCGGCGAGGCAGGCGGCTCCGGGCTTGGAGTCAGCTTCGACGACTGGCCGGACGACGACGAGGCGGAAGTCGTCCCACGCCGCCAGCCGGCGTCTGGCCACGCCGAGGGTTCCTCCGCCGCGCCGCCTGCTCTGGGCGGCGGGCAGAAGCGTCGTGCCGCGTCGGGCTTGTTCGGCAGTCGGCCGAAGAAGCCCAAGGGCGGGGCAGCGGCGACCAGGCGGGAAGAGGCGGCCGCGAAGGCGGCCCGCTTCCGGAAGGCGGTGAAGCAGCCGCAGACGGTGTCGGCTTAAGTGTATACTCCTTCGTGTATTCTTTCTTCTTTTCTCTGGTAGTTTCTGAATCCTTGTCCTTTCTCAAAAAATGAGGGCGCCACTGTCGCTCGAGCGGGTTGCTGCCGCCTCCGTCGTTGGATCGCCGGGAGGATCCGGGAGCACCACTCGCCGGGTGGACCCCCGTGCCGAGCTTCAGGCGGCGCTGGAGCGGAACGCGCGGGAGGCGCGGGAAGAGCGGGAGGCGGAGGAGTTGAGGGCGGCCGCCGCCAAGGCGGCGCAGGAGGAGGCGGCGGCGAAGGCGCGCGCCGATGCAGCGGCCAAGGCCCAAGCGGAGGCTGCCGCCGCGGCGATGGCGGAGGGGGCCTTGCTAGTCACCCCTCTGCGCGTCGTGGCGCCTGAGGCCCCAGAGCCCCCGCCAGAAGAAACCGGCGTTGACCAGCCGGGATCTGAGAGGGAGGACGACATTGTCGTCCCGGAGAGGGAGGCGGCACCGGCCCCGCTGACTGGGGCGACCCAAGGCGGCCGGCCTAAATTGCCGCCTGCGCAATCGGCCGGGGGCGAGCCGGCCGCGAGGACTGATCTGGTGGTCCAGACGCCGTCGCGCCGGTGCGTGGGGAAGGCTGCATCGGAGCCGCAGACGGCCGCGGGCTCCAGCTCGTCGGCCCAGGAGATGGAGGCGGCCAGCGCCAGCTCGGGTTGGACGCCGGGTGGAGGGACGGCAGTGATGAACGTGGCTGCGCAGGACGTCTGGAACCGGCTTCAAGCCCAGGCTGCGGCGCTGAGGAAGTATAATGACGAGTTCCTTGTGACGCGGGCGGCTATTCGGGTTAGTCTTCTTGTCTTTGCTTTTTTGATCTTGGTTTCTTCCGTGGGGGCGCGTCAGCGCACCCACTGGGTGTAGTCCCCGAGTTCCGAGTCGGCTGCTGAGCAGGCGGCTTGGAACTTCCTAGCGGGCCTTGTTTTGCTATTCTTGTTCTCATTCGCTCCTCTGCCCGACTTGCAGGACTACCACAACCTCCGCGCGGCTGCCTTCAACTCCCAGGCTCGGGAGCTGACCCAGAAGACTGCTGACCTATCTAAGAGCCGGGGTAAGTGCTTCGTCCTTTATCTCACGTGGGGGCGCGTCAGCGCACCCACTGGGTGTAGTCCCCGAGATTCGGGCCGACTGCTGAGCAGTCGGGTCGGATCTTCCTTGACGACTTCACCTTATTACTTCTTTCTTCTCTGCCATCCCTGCAGCGGCCAACGCCAGTCTAAGGGAGCAGCTGGGCGAGAGTCAGTCCGCCCTCCGCGCTAAGGAGGCCGAGTTTGCCGCCTCGGCACAGGAGCGTGACCGCCTGGCCAAGAGGTTGTCCGACCAGGAGGAGAGCCACAAGGCGGCCCTGAAGGCGGTGCGGGACAACGAGGCCGCCCTCCAAGCCAAGTATGAGACAGAGGCGGCCAGCTGGGCCAAAGCGAAGCAGACGCTGATCAACGGCTATGGCCAGATCGAAGACTTGGTTGACGGTAGGCCGCCTTCCTCTTCGTCCTTTCTTGCCGCTTGCCGTTTTGGCTCGTTTTCTGACTTGGTGTTTTTCTCTTTTTTCTCTTTCTTCCTTGAGCAGAGTACTTCCCTGGCTACTCTACCGCCGCCAACCAGGTCGTCGAGGCCCACCGCGAGGCACAAAGGCAGGCTGGCGCCGACATTGCACCAAACGCTCGCCGATCGCTGGAGGAGCAGCTCTTGGCGATCCAGGCCTGCCTCCAGCCGGCTCATCGCCTGCTCCGCCAGCTTCAGCGTGTTGGGGCGCAGGTGTTGGCCGCTCTCTGGTCTGGTGAAGTGATTTCCCGCACCCCCAGTCGGACTGCCGACTGGCTGGAGGTGGCGGTCGGCTGCTTCGAGGCCTGGAAGGCTTCGGCGGCTCGGTCCGGCGCCAGGCGGGCGCTGGAGTTCGCCAAGGCCTGGTATCTCGAGCTGAGTCTCGACCAGCTGGCCACCTGGCGGCGGGAGGCCGACACGGAGCTGGAGCCGGCGTGGCCGGCTATCATCCAGCGGGCTTCGGCAATCGCCGACTACACCGACACCTCCGCCTTCGCTCCTGAGGTGGACGACAACGGTGTTGCCCAGCCGGAGGAGTGGTTCGGGCTGAACCCGGCAGACGGCGAGGACTCGGCGGAGGAGATCGACTCCAGCGACGAGGGCGAGGAGGAGGAGGAGGGTGAAGACGCCGAGCCAGATGGTGGAGCGGCCGGTCAGCCTCAGCTTGACCGTGCCTCCAGCAACAAGGCATGCGCGGGTGCACCGCCTGCAGCCGGCGATGATCAAGCCGAGACCCGTCAGCCGGACACTCCTCCAGCCGGTGGCGCCGTCTCCACCGACCAACCCGGCTCCCACACCGTGCCCTTAGTCTAGTCTGTTGCCTCTATTTTCCTGTTTTACCACTCTTGGAACAGTATTTTGTTAGGTTTGCACAATTCCACCACTGGGTGTATTCGAACTATATTGATTACCGGCCTGTTGGGGGCCTTATGTCTAAATATAATTATGCATGTGTTTGGCTTTCCCTTGTTCTTTGCTTCTCATCCTTCTGCTGTTTCCTTTGCCGCCCTCCCTTGGTTGCCGCCTCCCCAGTCGGACTGTTGCTCTGCAATCTGTGGCTGGGGAAGTGCTTGGCCAGTTGGGAGGGCAAGTACTCTAGCTTTGTTGGATTATAGCGAAGTGATTGGGAGGCCAACCAGCCGGCTGTTTTGACAGCCAGCAAGCGTGGTTGGAGGCCGTCTTTGCGTTATACAAGTTCGTTAGTCCTTAGCCGTTTTTCATGTGGGCATCCTTTCTGCCTTTGGCTCTTGCCAGTCGGACAGTCGGTTCTTCGAGTTGCGACTTTCAACAAGAGAGGGCTCGGGTGCCGGCACACTACTTGTCTGACTTCAGGTAGAACTTTAATATAACTTAAGGCGGCCAGTCCCCGGGCCGACTAGTCGAACCCGGTGCCAGACATAAAATCAAATGTAATAATACATTCATGAATATGACACTCGTCATTCATAGATAAAGGAGGGCAGTCCCCAAGTGCTCCTCGGGGGGCCCGTTGTTTCGTACTTAATACAAAAGGGGAGCATGATACATACTGCTTTCAACTGTAAAATCTTCTTAGGAGGTTCACGTTCCATGGTCGCTCCGACTCCTTGCCGAAATCATCCCTCTTGCGTGCTCTTGGTTTTTGTGCGTCGATCAGGTAGTAGGAGTCGTTGCCTAGTGCCTTGCTGATGATGAAAGGGCCTTCCCAAGGGGCCGAGAGCTTGTGCTGGCCGGCTGTTCGCTGGATCAGCCGAAGCACAAGGTCGCCCTCTTGGAAAGATCTTGGCTTGACCTTGCGGTTGTGGTAATGGCGCAAACCCTGCTGGTAGATGGCGGACCGGCTGAGTGCTAACAGCCGGCCTTCTTCCTGCAGGTCGAAGCCGTCTTCTCGTGCTTCCTTGGCCTCCGCCTCTGTGTACATGGTGACCCGAGGCGAGTCGAACTCGATGTCGGTTGGGATGACAGCCCCGGCACCATATACAAGGAAGAACGGAGTGAAGCCGGTTGACTTGTTAGGGGTAGTGCGCAGACTCCAGAGGATAGCCGGCAGCTCATCGAGCCAGCAGCCGGCCAATCGCTCCAGTGGTACGACCAGTCGGGGCTTGATGCCGGAGAGGATGAGTCCATTTGCTCGCTCGACCTGGCCATTTGACTGCGGGTGGGCAACGGACGCTAAGTCCAGTCGGATACCCTGCGTCGCGCAGAAACGTGCCAGTGCTCCTTTGGCAAAGTTTGTGTCGTTGTCGGTGATGATGCTGTGCGGCATGCCGTACCGAGTAGTGATGTCGGCAATGAACGTCACGGCAGTCGGCCCGTTCAGCTTCTTGGTCGGCTTTGCTTCGATCCACTTGGTAAATTTGTCCACGGCGACAAGCAGATGTGTCAAGCTGCCACGGGCTGTCTTGAATGGGCCCACCATGTCCAGCCCCCAGACGGAAAGGGCCAGGTGAGGGGGATGGTCTTGAGTGCAGAAGCTGGCAGGTGTTGCCTGGAACTTAAGACTTGGCATCCCTTGCAGCTCTTGACTATCTCTTTGGCATCTTCCAAAGCAGTCGGCCAGAAGAAACCGTGGCGGAAAGCTTTGGCCACAAGTGATCTTGAGGCTGCGTGGTGGCCGCATTCGCCTTGATGGATATCCTTGAGGATTGCCACTCCTTTCTCTGGTTCGACGCAGCGCTGGAAGACTCCAGTGACACTGCGCTTGACAAGTTCTCTGTTTATTATTGCATAGGCCCCGGCTCGACGTTGCACTAGTCTTGCCGAGATCTCATCAGCCGGCAGCTCTCTATTGACTAGGAAGTTGAGGATGGGCTGGGCCCATGATGGAGCTGTGACTTCTTCTACTGTCAGTACGGCCACTGTGACTCGGGTGGGCGGGTTGGGTGGTGAGGAGTTGGAGTCGGCCACCGTTTCTTGTGTTGCTGCAGTCCCCGAGCCGACTGCTGCAGTCCTCGGGCCGGGTTCTGAAGTTTCCGAGCCCGGTGCGACTACAGCAGTCCCCGGGCCAGTTGTCGAAGTCCCCGAGCCGCCTGCTGGGTTCCTCCAGTCGGATCCGGCTGCATCAGGGGCAGGCGGTACGAAGATAGAGTCCGACTCTGGAGACGGCTTGTTGGACGGTTTGAGGAGGCGTTGGAGAGAGACACCAGCCGGTATAGCCTGTCGGGTGGAGCCGATCCGCGCCAGGGCATCTGCTTGGTCGTTGTCGGCCCGTGGCACGTGAAGGAACTCGCACCCTTCGAAGTACCCACTGATCTGCTGGACGAGGAATCGATAGCTCACCATGTTTGCATCATTGGCGTCCCAGTCGCCAGTTGACTGCTGGACCACCAAGTCTGAGTCGCCATAACACAGGATCCGGCGTATGCCGAGCTCTTTGGCTAGACGGAGCCCGTGTATGAGCGCCTCGTACTCGGCCACGTTGTTGGAGGCGGCGAAGTGGATTTGCAGCGTGTATCTGAGTTTGTCGCCTTTGGGAGAGGTGAGGACGATGCCGGCTCCCAAGCCGGTGCGCATCTTGGACCCGTCGAAGTGCATTCACCAATGGGTATAGTCGAGAGCCGGCGGTACGTACTGGGTCTCGGCCCAGTCGACGAGGAAGTCGGCCAATGCTTGGGACTTGATGGCGGTGCGGGGCTGGTAGAAGATTGTGTAAGGTGCCAGCGCAATGGCCCATTTAGCCACCCGGCCGGATGCATCCCGGCTGCCTATGATCTCGGCAAGCGGGGCGGTGCACACGACCGTGATGGGATGCTCTTGAAAGTAGGGCTTCAGCTTCTTGGCGGCAAAGTACACTCCATAGCACATCTTCTGGTAGTGCGGGTAGTTTTGCTTTGAGCTGGATAGCACTTCGCTTAGATAATATACCGGCCTCTGGACTAGCTGGGCTCGGCCTTCTTCCGGGCGCTGGACCACGACAACTGTACTGACCACTCGGCTAGTCGCGGCAATGTAGAGGAGCATGGGCTCCTTCTCAGTCGGCGCCGCCAGGACAGGTGGAGTAGTCGGCATCTTCTTCAACTCATGGAAGGCTTGGTCTGCTTGGTCATTCCACTCGAAATGAGTGGATTTCTTCATGAGTCGGTACAGGGGGAGGGCCTTCTCTCCTAGCCGGCTGATATAGCGGTTTAAGGAGGCCAGGCACCCAGTGAACTTCTGCACGTCCCGCAACTTGGTGGGAATCTCCAGTCTCTCAATGGCCTTGATCTTCACAGGGTTGCACTCAATGCCGCGTTCGGAGACCAGAAAGCCTAGAAGCTGGCCGGCTAGTACTCCGAACACGCATTTCTCGGGGTTGAGCTTGATCTAGAATCGGCGCAAGTTGGCAAATGTTTCTTTGAGGTCCTCCAGCAGGGTGCCGCGCTTCTCTGTCTTCACCACAATATTGTCTACGTAGACGTGGGCATTTCTGCCGAGTTGCTTGAGGAGGCATTTCTGCATGCAACGCTGAAAAGTGGCACCGGCATTCCTCAAGCCGAATGTCATAGTCAGGTAACAGGAAGCTCCGAATGGGGTGATGAAGGCAGTCTTCAGGCGGCCTGCTGGGTCCAGCTTGATCTAGTGGTATCCTGAGTAGGCATCCAAAAAACTCAACAGCTCGCATCCGGCCGTGGAGTCTATCACTTGATCAATCCGTGGCAAAGCAAACGGATCTTTGGCGCAGGCCTTGTTGAGGCTGGTGTAGTCTATACACATACGCCATTTGTTTTTCTTCTTCAACACCAAGACTGGGTTGGCAAGCCACTCTGGGAAAAATACTTCCATAATAAAGCCGACGGCGAGGAGCCGGGCTATCTCTTCTCCTACGATTCTTCGCTTCTCTTCTGACAGTCTGCGGAGGGGCTGCTTGACCGGCTTCGCGTCGGCTCGGACGTGCAATTTGTGCTCGGCGAAATCCTTCGGAACACCCGGCATGTCCTTTGGGGACCATGCAAAGATGTCTCGATTCTCACGGAGGAAGTCGACGAGCTCGCCTTCCTATTTACTGTCCAGGTTTGCACCAATGACTGCAAACCTTTCCGGGTTCTCCGGGTCCAGAGGTATCTTCTTTGTCTCCTTGGCCGGCTGGAAGGAGCCCTGAGCATCATAATCCTTGGGGTTGGGGGACAAGGCCGGCTGCTTGCCGGCCATGGCCACAACTCGCTCCAGCATCTTCTTCTCTTCTGCCACTATGAGGGACTCGGCCAGCCGACTGCTGGCTGCGGCGCACTCGATGGACTTCTTGTAGTCGCCGGCTACAGTGATGATCCCCTTCGAGCTCGGCATCTTCATCTTCAGGTAGGCATAGTGGGGCACAGCCATGAACTTGCCCAGAGCAGGTCGGCCAAGCAAGGCGTGGTAAGGGCTCTCTAGATCTACTACCTCGAACCAGATTGCCTCTCGACGAAAGTGATCCTTGTCTCCGAAGAGAACATCCATCTTGATCTTGCCGATCGGGGAACAGGACAGGCCGGGGACGATGCCATGGAACATGGTCCGGCTTGGCATGAGCTGCTTTGCCTTGATGTTCAGCTTCTCCATGGTATCGCGGTACAGTATGTTGATACTGCTTCCGCCATCAATCAGAACGCGGGAGAATCGGGCAGCTCGCCTCTCCGTTGCGAGGGTGACATCCAATACTAATGCGTAGGAGCCAGGGGATGGCATCACCTCTGGGTGGTCGGCCCGGCTCCAGTTGATAGGCTTCTCGGACCAGTGCATGAATTCGGGGTTGCTGGAGGCGACTGCGTTGACCTCTTGGTGCTGTTGGCGCCGGCTGCGCTTGTCTTCAACTTGGCTCGTGAAGACGACGTAGGCGGCGTGCTCTTCAGGGAACTCATCTTGAATGGCTTCGACTGCTGGTCGAGCAGCCGGCTGCTGGGGGGCTGGAGGCGGCGGGCCGGGAGGCGGAGGCGGCACCAGCCCCTCGCCCTTGGAGATCCGTGTGAGCCAGTGGCACTTACGGGTCGTGTGGTTGGACGGCTTCGCGCCGTTGTGGAACTTGTAGGGGGCATCGGGAGTCTGCTCGTAGGAGAAGGCCGGCTGCCAAGCCGGCCTGCCGCCCTTCTTCTTGGGGGTGGGCCGTTCTTCGGGCTGCTCATCTTCAACTGCGGCCACCTGCCGACTGGTGGAAGGCGGCATAGGGGCCTTGCGCTTGTGGTCGCTCTGGTAGGGGCGCCGATTGGGATCGCCAGCCGGCGTCTTGGGAGCCGGAGCGAGCACCTTCCCAGAGGCGTCCACTCGGAGCTCGGTCTTCATCGAGGAGTCAGCCGTGGCGTATTTGTCCGCGATGATCAGCAGCTCGTCGAGGGTAGCCGGCTCGTTGCAGAGGAGTCGGTGCTTGAGGAGGGTGCCCTCTCGGCACCCAGCGGTGAAGTATTCGATGGCCTGAACCTCGTGCACTCCCTCGCAGGAGTTGCGGAGCTCGGCCCACCGCGTGAGGTACTCGCGGGTCGACTCGTTGGGCCCTTGGACGCATAGGGAGAGCTGGCGAGGCTTGGGAGGCCGCTTGTACGTGCTGGTGAAGTTGCGGACGAAGACTTCCGTGAAGTCCAGCCAGCTGTTGACGCTGTAGGGCTTGAGGCTATTGAGCCAGGTGCGTGTCGTGCCTTGCAGCATGAGAGGGACGTACTTCACGGCTACGCGCCTATTGCCGTTCGCTATGCTGACAGCAGTAGAGTAGTTGATGAGCCAATCTTCCGGCTTCACAGAGCCGTTGTACTTGGGCATGTCTCTGGGGAGCGAGAACCCTTTGGGAAAGGGCTCGTCGCGGATGCGGGGGCCAAAGCATGGCGGGCCGACATCGTCTTCTTCTTCTAGCGCCAGGGATCGAGCTAGGCGGTTGATCCGGTGGCAGGCGTCGTTCTCGCCGACTCCTTCACGGTGGCCTAGTCGGCCACCAAGAGTCGGATGCATGACAGGTGGCGGGGTGGGATATCTCTCCCCTCGAGGCGGGGGAGGAGGCGGATTTCCTTGGCGCTCCACTGCTCGAGGGCGGCCTTCCGCGTCGCGCTCGATGGTGATCCGAGTCCGGCTGCGGCTAGCAGTCGTTTCCTTGTCTTTCCTTGTGCGGGCGCCGCTCGCAGTCGGCGACTGGGATGTCGCGGCGTGCTCTCGGCGCGGGGGAGGACTCTCAGCGCGGGCGCCGGCTTCGTGCCGTTTTGCGGCCATGTCGATCAGCTGCTGGATTCGCCTTATCATGTAGGGGAACTCATCGGCTCCCAGCCCATTTAGCTCTTCAGCGGCCGCCTGAGCGGCTCGCAGATTCTCGAGCGGGGTGGCGTAGACGGGGCGGTCTGCCCCCAGCATGCTGGCGATGGCCGCGCCGCGCTTCTTGACGAGGCCGGCTCGGCTCGGCCCGCCAGGAGGCAGCGTGCCAAAGGCGGCGCGGTCGACTTCGCGCTGGTGAGCCTCGGTGAGGCGTCTCATGGAGGCTATCTTCTGGCCTTCCGCGATGAGGGCGAGGCGGCGTGCCTCCAGGGTCTCGGCGTCGGCGTCAGCCGGGATGGGGATGGATAAGTCATGCATCACCGCTTGCAGGGCGTCGTGGGCATTCTCGCCCGAGTTGGCGACGTGGTTGATGACCAGCACCTCCGTGACAGCGCTGCTGCCGCTGTCAGCTCAGGGGAGAGGGTCATCGAAGACTACCACATCGGAGGGGTAGGCGTCGAGCGATGCCGTGTCGGAGTCGACAAGCATCGGGTCGGTGGAACCGACTGACTCCAAGTCTACAGCAGGCTCGCTGGAGACGTGAAGTTGGTCGAGGAGGCTGACGAGGCGGCTCTCGGGGTAGTCCGTGCCTGCGTCGGACGCGGGCTCGTCGGAGATGCGAGTCTCGCCGAACAGATCGGCGAGGCAGCTCGCTGCGCAGGCGTCGTCGACGCCTTGCAGCGCGTCGGGGCAAACGCCGTCGGGCGCAGCAGGCTGGCTGCGCTCGCGGGGAGGAAAAGGGTTCCCATCTAGAACAGGTCTCCGGACGACGGTGCACCTGGCCCCACGGTGGGCGCCAAATGTCGGGTGGTAGGTGCGACATATGCCAACGGGTGGCTTATCATTGTGGGAGCCAGTAAGACGTCGCCGGTGCCTGGCAACGGGATGAGGCGAAGACATGCACGCCGGCGAATCTTACCCAGGTTCGGGGCTCTCCGTGGAGATAACACCCCTAGTCCTGCTCTGCGGGGTCTCCGCATGATCACTAGATCAAACAAGTAGCTACAAATGCTCCTTGAGCTGTTGAGTTAGAGGGAGAAGAAGGGCAAGGCTAGCTCTCCTTTTCTCTCTATGTGGTGTGTGTAATTCTATGAGACCAACCCTTTGCATGGGTGTCCCGGGGGGTTTATATAGGCCTACCCCCCGGGGGTACAATGGTAATCCGGCTGGGCGCGGAGCCCAGCCGTCAGTGTCTGTGCTCGCCGGCTTCTCCGCCGGCCATTGGGGCCCGCCGACTGGTGGGTCCCGCCGGCTGCCGGCCTCTTGGCCGACAGACCGGCCCCACCGCCTGGGGGTCTTGTCGGCGGCTGGGTACTGTTGCCTCGCCCCTAATGACGAGGGCTTTGTCGAGGTAAACGTGGCTACAGCACCGCTGCCTTGCGGGCTCTCACTGTAGCCTCACCTCGTCTTGTCTCCTTAATGAGGCACATGTTTCGAGGGAGGGAGGTAGCCGGCTATTGGGAGCCGGCTATGCCCCTGGCCGGCTAGGGGAGGCCGGACCGCCTTCGAGCATCTCTCTGGCTAAAGGGGCCCGCCGCCCGCGGGCCGTACTGGTGCTTGTCGTGGGTGACATCGAGGTCAACATGGCTACAGTGCTGCGCCGGACGGGAGATGGCTGACCCGTATGGCGCCCTGTGGCCATGCCTGCTTCGGGATTCGGGGGTAGTGGGCTGTACTGCGGACGCCCCGTCTTATCACCGTTATGTGGGTGCAGTCTTGGTGGGTGCGGTCTTGGCCGGCTTCTGGGAGTCGGCATTCTTCATGGCCGGCTTCTGGGAGTCGGTCCTCTTGGGGCCGGTTTCCTGGAGTCGGCCATCTCGTAGCTTTCTTGGGGAAGGTTTCTGAGACTGGGTCGCCTTCTGGGAGTCGGCCCTAGGGATAGTCGGCCGGGGGAAGGCGGCCCTATGCTCTGTATGCTTGAAGGCTTCAATGGCATGATAATTTTTTGAAGAGCCAGGGGGAGTCGGTTAGACTACCCACGGCCATTTACTCTGACACATTTACTGGACGATGACTGGGAACGCCTTGTTCTTTACTGGTCCCGAACCAAGAATGTGGTAAGGTCTATGAGCTCATTTTATTTTAAGTACTATATGCTTGCGTCTTACTGTACTCTGTTCATGTAGAACAAGTGCTTAAACCTGAAGAACAACTGTTCTCATTTAAGATTCCATTGCTATCGTGCATACTGCTTTGCTCTTGCACTAGTAGAAAAAGGGTCAAATGTCAAGCACATTAGTGCCGGTTTGCTTTTGAGCCGGCACTAATGTGTGCATTAGTGCCGGTTCCAACAGCTAGCCGGCCGCTTTCATTAGTACCGGTTCGTGGCCGACCTTTAGCACCGGTTCATGCCACGGACCGGTACTAAATTGAGTGGTGGCAGGATGTTGTCAGTCCGGGGCCCCTCCAGCACCTTTAGCACCGGTTCGTGGCACGAACTGGTGCTAAAGGTCGTCCTACATAAACCCTTCGTCCACCCGAGCTCGCTCTGTTCATCCCCTTTCCCCTCTCCTCTCTGTTCTTCCCCTCTTCCTCTCGAGCTCATCACACATTTTGCCCAAAAATTGTCAAGATTTGAAGGCCCCCATCCATTCAAATGATCACAAAGGTTAGCAACTTTGTCCTTTCATCTCTCATTGCTATATTAGCTCTTACAATGCTTTGTATAGTGATTAATTTATGAGTTTAGTAATTTGGGAGAAAATATATGTGCTAGTATTTGATTTATATGCAATTTGAGGTCAAAAATAACACTTAGTTTGCATATGTAGGTGTGGTTTACTTAGTGCCTTCTAAATCTCCGTCGTAACCACAGTCGATCGCCCGCACCATTCCGTCGCCGGCACCACCTTGTGGTGAGCCTCTTGTTCATGAATGTTTTACATTACCAAACTGATGTTTGTGTGATTTGGATATATAGTTACTCGTATAATTATCTTACCCGTACGTTGTTTGTTATACATAGTGCCATGGTTTTGATATCCGTCCCCGTCGGCCCTCGTCCTTGTTATGATTCGGATGTGGTATATTCTCTTTTAAAACTAGTTGTTGCATTTCGTGTTTATGAAAAATTATGCCCATCAAGTTGACATAGATATTTTTGTCTAGGAGGTTTGTGAACCGGAAATTCCAACCGACCCTATTGTCGAGAGGTTAAATTTAGTTGAAAGAGAAAACGAGTATTTGAAGGAAAAATTGAAAAGAATTGAGGGGGAGAAGATGGAATTGGAGTTGCATGTTGCCGATGTCGTCGATGATCACAAGATCAAGATGGAGAAAATGCGCTTGAAGATTAGAAAGATTAGAAAATATGCCATTCATAGTGAGGCTTGGTATCATTATGCTGTTGGATCAATTGTTACCTTAGTTGCGATCTTGATCGCATTTGTTGTTGCATTTAAATTCTTTAGTTGGAGAGTTATTTGTTTGTTGCATTTAAGTCTTGTATGAACTTTATGTATGAAATTGTATTAATTTGGTCTTTTCGGTGTTGTGTAATGAAGATGAGCCGACAATGGATGTACGATGACCGATGCTCTCCCGAGTTCATTAATGGCGTGCAAACTTTTGTGCTTGCGGCTGAGGCAAACAAGCGGGCGGATGGTTTTATGCCTTGTCCATGTTTAGTCTGTAAGAATGATCACAATTACTCTATGTCAAGAACCATTCACGTCCACCTGTTTAAGTCCGGTTTCATGCCCCGCTATAATGTTTGGACCAAGCACGGAGAAAGAGGGGTTATGATGGAAGACAATGAAGAAGAAGAGGACGACGACAGCTATCCTGGCCATGGGTTCCCTGAATACGATGATACAACAATGGGGGAAGAAGCTGAGCCGGCAATGCGGGAAGAAGCTGAAGAAGAGGCATCAGATGAGCCCGCTGATGATCTAGGTCGGGCCATTGCCGATGCAAAGAGAAACTGCGCAAGTGATTTGGAGAAGAAGAAGTTGTAGTGCATGTTAGAGGATCACAAGAAATTGTTGTACACGAGTTGCGAAGCTGACAAGAAAAAGTTGGGCACCACACTGGAATTGCTGCAATGGAAGGCAGAGAATGGTGTATCTGACAAGGGATTTGGAAAGTTGCTGGTAATGATAAAGAATATGCTTCCAAAGGACAACGAATTGCCCGAGAGTACGTACGAAGCAAAGAAGGTTGTCTGCCCTCTAGGGTTAGAGGTGCAGAAGATACATGCATGCCCTAATGACTGCATCCTCTACCGTGGTGAGTACGAGGATTTGAACGCTTGCCCGGTATGCGGTGCATTGCGCTATAAGATCAAGCGCGATGACCCTGGTGATGTCGAGGGCGAGCGCCCCAAGAAGAAGATTCCTGCCAAGGTGATGTGGTATGCTCCTATAATACCACGGTTGAAACGTTTGTTCCAAAACAAAGAGCATGCCAAGGTGATGCGATGGCACAGAGAAGACCGTAAGAAAGACGGAAAGTTGAGAGTACCCGCTGACGGGTCGCAGTGGAGAAAAATCGAGAGAAAGTACGGGAAGGAGTTTGCAGATGACGCAAGGAACGCATGGTTTGGTCTAAGCGCAGATGGCATTAATCCTTTTGGGGAGCAGAGCTGCAACCATAGCACCTGGCCTGTGACTCTATGTTTGTATAACCTTCCTCCTTGGTTGTGCATGAAGCGGAAGTTCATTATGATGCCAGTGCTCATCCAAGGCCCTAAGCAACCCGGCAATGACATTGATGTGTACCTAAGGCCATTAGTTGAAGAACTCTTACAGCTGTGGAATGGAACAGGTGTACGTGCGTGGGATGAGCACATGGGGGAAGAATTTGACCTAAAGGCCTTACTGTTCGTGACCATCAATGATTGGCCTGCTCTCAGTAACCTTTCAGGACAAACAAACAAGGGATACCGCGCATGCACGCACTATTTGGATGATACCGACAGTATATATTTGGACAATTGTAGGAAGAATGTGTACCTGGGACATCGTCGATTTCTTCCGAGCAGGCATCCTGTAAGAAAGAAAGGCAAGCATTTCAAAGGTGAGGCGGATCACCGGACGAAGCCTTGCCACCGTACTGGTGCTGATGTACATGATATGGTCAAGGATTTGAAGGTGGTCTTTGGAAAGGGTCCTGGCGGACAACCTGTTCCGAATGACGCTGATGGACGCGCACCCATGTGCAAGAAGAAATCTATATTTTGGGACCTTACCTATTGGAAAGACCTAGAGGTCCGCTCTGCAATCGACGTGATGCACGTGACGAAGAATCTTTGCGTGACCCTGCTTGGCTTCTTGGGCGTGTATGGGAAGACAAAAGATACACCTGAGGCACAGGAGGACCAGCAACGTATGCATGGAAAAGATGGCATACATCAGGGTCATGCCAGCTATGCTCTTACCAAAGAAGAGAAGGAAATCTTCTTTGAATGCCTGCTCAGTATTAAGGTACCGTCTGGCTTCTCGTCGAATATAAAGGGAATAATAAACATGGCAGAGAAAAAGTTCCAAAACCTAAAGTCTCATGACTGCCACGTGATTATGACGCAACTGCTTCCGGTTGCATTGAGGGGGCTTCTACCGGATAACGTTCGATTAGCCATTGTGAAGCTATGTGCATTCCTCAATGCAATCTCTCAGAAGGTAATCGATCCAGAAATCATACCAAGGTTAGAGAATGATTTGGTGCAATGTCTTGTCAGTTTCGAGTTGGTGTTCCCACCATCCTTCTTCAACATCATGACGCACGTCCTAGTTCACCTATGCGAAGAGATTAATGTTTTGGGTCCTGTATTTCTACACAATATGTTCCCCTTTGAGAGTTTCATGGGAGTCTTAAAGAAATATGTTCATAACCGTGCTAGGCCAGAAGGAAGCATCTCCAAGGGCCATGAAAATGAGGAGGTCATTGAGTTTTGTATTGACTTTATTCCTGACCTTAAGCCGATTGGTGTTCCTGAATCGCGGCATAAGGGCAGACTGGATGGAAAAGGAACGCTTGGAGGGAATCAAGAAATATGTATGGACGGACATTCTCTCACTGAAGCACACTACACGGTTCTACAGAATTCCGCCTTGGTGGCTCCGTATATGGACGAACACAAGAATTTTCTACGCTCCAAACACCCGGAGCGGTCTGATGACTGGATTACACGTGAACAAACCACGAGTTTCGCCGGCTGGTTGCAGACACGTACCATGCATGATGCCTCTATTGAAGATGACCTGTACTCGCTGTCCCAGTTACCATCTTCAAATATAATGACTTTCAAAGGGTACGAGATAAATGGTAATACATTTTACACGATCGCCCAAGATAAGAAGAGCACCAACCAAAACAGTGGTGTCCGCTTTGATGCAACAACCAAGACGGGAAAGGAAACATATTAAGGTTACATAGAGGACATATGGGAACTTGACTATGGACGTGGTTTGAAGGTCCCTTTGTTTCGGTGCAAATGGGTCAATATGACACGAGGCGGGGTAAGGGAACACCCGCAGTACGGAATGACAACAGTGGATCTCAACAATCTTGCGTATGCAGACGAACCATTCGTCCTAGCCAATGATGTGGCATAGGTTTTCTATGCGAAGGACATGTCTACCAAGCCGAGAAAAAGATAAGATAAGGAAGCGAATGCATCATACGATGAGCCAAAGCGCCACATAGTTCTTTCTGGGAAGAGAAACATCGTGGGAGTGGATGACAAGACAGACATGTCAGAAGATTATGAAAAGTTTGATGAAATTGCCCCATTCACAGTGAATATTGACCCGAGCATCCAGTTAAATGATGAAGATTTTCCATGGCTACGGCGCAAAGGGACACACGCAAAGAAAAAGTTTCACACCCAAAGATCTGGGATGTGATCGGCTTCACTATCATCACTTTCTTCTTTGTTTCACACCCAGGAGGGAATCTCTGTAATAGTTAGGGTAGTTATGTGTTTTTGCATTTGAAACGCGAAGAAATTTTATGTGCAAACAAATTCTTTCATGCATTTACTGATTTTTTTCAGCTAAATGACCCTGAAATTGAAAAGCATTTCAAATGAACTCAGAAAAGGTTGAAAGTTGGCATGGTATCATAATTGCACCCACATAGCATGTGCAAAAAAGTAGAGAGGGTTACCGCAAAAACTGGATGCACTTCGTGTACAAGATGGACAATCTCTTTCGAAGTATCAGGCTTTCGGACGAAAACTCATCCGTTACAAAGGCATTTCATTTTTTAAATAACCTAAGCATTACCAAATTGAATATAATGATAAAACACACTAATATTAAACATAAGAAAAAAGAATCACTGAAAAATCTATTTTCAAAGTTAAGTTATTCACAAACTAGTGATTCACACAGATTTCAAATAATTCAAAATGTAAACTATTCAAATTTGTAAACTACCGGCACTAATAGAAAGTTTGTAATTTTTTGTACCTAAAGCAATAATATTCACAAAGAAACTCTAAATACAGAAAAAAACAACTCAAAAATAAATAAAACAACAATAAATAAAGCAAAAAATAAGAAAATAAAAAAGCCCGCCTACTGCGCCACAGCGGCCTGCATACGACTAGAAACCCAACATGTTGTTGGGCCAGGATGCAGGCCCGCAAAGGCCCAGTAGGCCCACAGGGCAGCACAGAACATTTAGGCCCAGTAGGCCTGCTTTGGAGAGGAGCTCGAGAGAGCTACCGCACTGGGGCTTATAAACCAGTACGGACGCCCCTCGGCTAGCGAGGTGGGACTAAACATGACGCACCGCACCTGCGCCAGCGCACCACCTTTAGTACCGGGTGGTGGCTCAAACCGGTATTAAAGGGTGGGTCTTTAGTACCGGTTGGAGCCACCACCCGGTACTAAAGGTGGGCGCTTCCCGCCGCTTGGCCTGGCCAAAATTGACCTTTAATACCGGTTGGTCGCTCCAACCGGTACTAAAGGCCCATCCTATATAAGAAAACACTTCAAAAAATTCAGTTTCTCATCTGCTTCTTCTCCTCTGCCCCATCGCCCGCCGCCCCCCATCGCCACCCCTCGTCGACGCCCCCGTCGCCGCCCCGTCCCCGTCGTCGCCGCCCCGTCGTCCCGTCGTCCCCGCCCGGCCCGTCCCCATCCCCTTCGTCACCGCCCCGTCCGCTTCGTCACCGCCCCGTCCCCATCCCCGTCGTCGCCACCTGTCGCCGTCCCCGTCGC
>NC_057811.1:78220984-78224424 GCF_018294505.1 Triticum aestivum | reverse complement strand
ATATAGAAACGTTATAAATTCATCTGTTTTTAAGTTATAGAAATATTTATAGAAATGTTAGCAATTTTTCTGTTTTTTAGTTATAGAAATATTAGAAATGTTAGTTATATATATAGAAATGTTAGAAATTTTAGAATTAGTTTTAGTTAGATGAATTACATAAATGTCAAATTGTTAGAATTTGCATATAGAATTTTAGTTATCACAATCCAATCATTTAAAAATGTTACTTTTTGCGGGCATATAGTATTTGTTCTCGACGATGCCCGGCCCGCATCCTTGCCGTCGACCCGTTCGCGACGACGTCCGGCTGACCCATGTCTAGGATTGGGCTCCACTGGGCTGGCACTGGGAGGTGCTACCTGGAGGGGCGCGCCGCTTGGTGAGGAACCCGGCCTCGGGTCCCGTCGTCGACCCTGATCTCCTTTGGTGGCGTTCGCGTGGTCAAAATTCGGTGCAGAGGGAGCCGGCCCCGCCGGAGGTGGTACGTCGTCGTGTCAGGGAGGAGGACGAGCACGTCCATCGCTACATGGCTGCTATGGACGTCAGGTTCTCCAATACCTGGCAGGTTCTTTGGGCAGATGACCGGAGATATGATCCTGTGATGGTTCCTTGTCTTTGGGTGTCCACCGCCCGCGCCCCAGGAACCGCGAGTGGCCTAGATTCTTCTATAGTATTCGATCTTTATTAGCTACCTAGCCAGTGATGTATTCAAAATTATATATTATTCGAGACGATGTATTCGAGATTATATATTATTCAAGACGATGCATATTATGTATTATATGATTCAGTTTTTCCTTATTGATTGCATCCATGCATTGTAGTTTGAATACTAAATTGTTTTATATTTCTTCTGTATTAGTTAAATAAAAGCTATGGCGGACAATACCGGCAGAGAGGGAGAAGAGGCCCTGTTCGAGATCATACGCAGCCCTAACAGGCCAGATGATCTGAATGAAGCAAATGACGGCTCCCAATATCTGAACAATACTGGGGAGGGTGATGATAAGATATTCGATCTCGACGACCGAGCTGATGAAGTCATGAACTATGATTATGATTATGATGACGCAGACAATGATTATGATGACGAATACAATGTTGATCTTGAAATAACAAAGACTACCGGCGAGGTATATTTATATAAGCAGGCATCTAGTGATCATCACATGTTTTTTTATTTGAAGATATATTAATGAATCGATCTTTCTTCTTTCAGCCCTCCGGATCGAGCAAATCTGCTTCTACAGACAGCAGGACAAAGCGCGGCCCGGGCAAAAAGTTGAAGGAGGGTGTAAAGTACAACATCGATTCCATCAAAGCTAGTGGCGAACCCCTCACGCCTAAGAACATTGCGAACAAGTTCGTTCGTCAGTGCGGAGTTCTTGTGAAGGACCAACTCCCGATCTCCATTCAAGAATGGAAAGAGCCAAAAACTAAACGCCCAGATGTTACTTGGGTCGACGACAGAGAAAAACAAAAGCTTTGGGAATCTCTGATGGAACATTTCACCCTACCAGATTATTTCACTGATGCAGATGTGCAGAAAGTCAAGGACGCTGCTCTTAAGAAGATGGCAATTGCATTCAACACCCACAAGAAAACTGTATGGGCCAACTACCTCGCTGCAGAAAGGAAGACTCCAGAATTCAAGGGAACACTGGAGAAGCAAAGAGAACACTGGCCCGCTTTCGTGAAATTCATGGAATCAAAATTATCTAAGGAACGGTCGAGAAAAAACAAGGCCAATGCCGCAAAAAAGACGCAGTTCCATAGGCTGGGTCCAGGTGGCTACGCGGTGGCAATGCCTAAGTGGGATAAGTCTGAGCAAGAGATGGAGGATGCAGGGGTCACTCCGGTTACTAGGAGGTGGCCCCCCAGGTGCAGAACTTGGTTCTATGCGCATGGGGGGCGTTGGACCCGAAGACAGGCCTGGTTTCAAAGAAGGCAAGTCTAAAAGGAGCAGAACAAAAGTTACTTGACGCTATAGAAGATGCTCGAAAGGGGGTGTTCACGCCCAACAGAGAGAACGACGAGCTTACGCGCGCCCTGGGAAATCCTGAACACCCGGGAAGAACACGAGGCAAGGGCGTTATTCCCTGGTATGAGGGCTTTTCGGAATGGAACGACGACTACAGGACCCGTGTAAGAAAGAAGATGGAGGAGGAGAAGAAGAGGAAGCTGGAGGAGGAGCAGAGGAAGCAGGACGCGGAACGCCTTCAAGGCCTAGAAGCAAGGCACGTGGACTTGGCACTCAAATTCCAGCAGCAGCAACAGCAGATCGACTCACTTAGCCAGGAAAGGGGGTCTCAGCAGCGGCAGCAGCAAGCGGATGATCATCCAGCATTGGATAGCACCGTCCCATCCATGCCGAGAAGCAGCGTTGGTTCCGCCCCGGGCGACGCACTGCTGGATACATACCCTGTGGATGACATCATAGAGAACACTAACTGTTAGCTACACTTCAAAATGAAGAACATATCCATGAAGGTGGCGGACGTTGTTGCTTTTACAATTACCCCCGAAGCAACCTTCCATTACACCACGATTCCAGCGGGCTATGCTTGTGTCTTGGTTGATGAGGTGGTGGACCCATATTTGGGGCTAGAGCTTGACATTCCTGGAGGTGACGACGAGCACACGCTCGGAGAGGCCATACATCGTATCATCCTATGGAGAAAGGATTGCATCATCTTTCGAAGTCCACCGACACCGCGTCTGCCGACTCCTCCTCGAAGTCCGCCACCGTGTCAGCAGACTCCCGCTCCTCCAAGTCCACGAACGCGTGAGCAGACTCCTGCTTCAAGTCCGGCACAGCGTCAGGCCACTCCTCTTGTTTCAAGTCTGACACCGTGTCAGGCCACACCTCCTGCTTCAAGTACGGCACAGCGTCAGGCCACACCTCCTGCTTCAAGTCCGACACCGAGTCAGGCCACACCTCCTACTTCAAGTCCGACACAGCGTCAGGCCACTCCTCCTGCTCCAACTAAGCCACGTCAGTCATCTCCGCCGCCTAAGCAATCGCAAAAGAGACACGCCGCAGCTATGGTGCGTAGCGGTACGAGTCGAGGTAGTACAGGAAGTATAGGCAGAGACAAGCGATATAAATATGGTCCAAGCAGCCTCGCTCCTCTTCCTCAGAGGCCTTACGACATGACCGAGGAGCAAAATGATGCAATAGTGCGGGCCGAAGTGGACGCTCATTTTGGACTGAAACCGGCAACGCCGCCGAGGGAGAAAGTGCCTGAGGAAAAGATTGACCACTTCATTCGTATGGCTAGACCACCAGCTCCCAAGCCTGTTGACTCAGACTATGAGCGCCAAATCAGGAAGGCACATCGAGCACGACTACAGAAAGAAGCGAGCTCGAGCTCGAGCCAACAAGTAGCTGTCCAAAAATGCGGGAAAACCATTCCCCAGCTGGGAGAACAGGCAGC
>NC_057811.1:78196464-78220880 GCF_018294505.1 Triticum aestivum | reverse complement strand
CAACACATGAGAGTACGCGCGCCCAATATTATTGTGGGCAAACCGTTTACGTTCCCAAGCTGTGCGATGTGGTAATAACCGAGGAGCATATGATGCAGGCTGAAATGCTCAAGATAACTGTTGGACAACTCCTCGATATGGAGCCCATGTCTCCGCTTAGAGAGGAGGAAATAAAACGGAAATATGTCCGGGGCCAACCTTTGGTCGAGCCCGAGGAGGTCAAGAACCTCCCAACGAGAATGTATGAATTGCATGATTGGTACATGAAAATTACCAAGATTTCCAATCGAGAGTCCCTCATGGTGCAAGTCGAGGAAGATCATTACTTCAATAAGAAAGCTCTGTCTGTTGAGTATTCAGAACTATTTCAGTTATTCAATCAAGATGCACTCGACAAATCTATCGTCAGTTGCTATTGTCTGTAAGTGATTTCTTTCTGTAATTTAAGTCTCAAGCTAGCTCTAGTGCTCATTGATTGATCATTAATTACCTGTAATTATATATCCTCACTATATATTCTTTTCTGTGGTATTATGCAGGATGAAGATGTATGAAATGAAAAAAGCTGGACGCTATGGCATTGGGTTCATTGACCCAAATACCGTTAATGAATACACATGGAAATTGGAATGGTGTAGACAAGATGTAGAGAAAAACATGGTAGAGTTCTTGAAGCGCCTCAATAGCAATGAAGATATACTACTTCCTTACAACTTCGAGTGAGTCACACTGTCTTGTACTACAAATTCTGTTTTTGCTTACTAGCTAGATGTTAATAAGTGTATAGGGTTTAGGGTTATAGTTGATTAGTGTTATGCACATGCCCGCTTAATTTATACATGCAAACATATGCGCATGCAGCTTCCACTGGATCTTGTTAGACATTAAAGTTGATGAAGGAAAAGTTGAAGTACTGGACTCGCTACTTAAAAAAGATAGTGACTACAGCATCGTGAAGGGGATAGTCAACAGGTAATTTCAATCATTATTAACTATATCTCGGCCTATTTAGTTCATCATTTCCTGATATGAACTATTTTTAATAACCCCTTTATTAATTTTCTTTGCCGGCGGGCAGGGCTTGGGCAAAGTACATCAAGGTGACTCCAGGAAAATGGCGACAAAAGCTATGTTGGTATTGACCCAAGGTAAGTAATTAAGTAGTACTAGCTAGCTAGCTACCATCTCTTTAATTCTTGTTTCAATACCATTAATTAATTAACATGCTTGATTAATTATTATCTCATTAAATTCTATTCTCGTAAAGGCCCTGAAGCAAGCGCCGGGGACTGAAGTGTGTGCATACTACGTTTGCGAGAACATTCGCATGATGGCGTTCGAAAGGAGCAGATCTGATAGACAGGACTGGGTATGTTTGCCAGGACACTATTCACAAATCTTACATGATTGTCGATATCTAGTCACACAACTAATACACATGCATATTGATCTCCTTCTTAACAGTTCAAAGAGGTGCGGGACCAGCTCCTACCAGAGGAGCGCATACGAGCACTTCAAGAGGAAATAGCGGGATATTTGCTCGACCAGGTCATAGATCCCAAAGGAGAATACTATTACCCGCTACCGCCCCCATGAACCACTTGTCATCATGCTCCGAAGGCACCAAGGCAACATGTAGGAGAAATTGTATATATATACATGTGTATGTGTGAATAATTAATGGTGGTTGTGAGACATTCGATTATATATATATATATATGATCGGTTCTACGAGAAAATCTATTTATATATATGCATAACGTGTACAATATGTAGTATCCTAGAATACCAGCAAACAAAAAAGAATTAAATGGAAAACACAAAATTAATGGAAAAATAAAAATTAAAACCAAAACCCCCCCAAACATTTAGTACCGGTTGGTGCTACCAACCGGTACTAATGGTCTACCAGCACCCGGGCCTGGCTCGTGCCACGTGGTGGCACTTTAGCACCGGTTCGTGCCGAACCGGTAGTAAAGGGGGGGGCTTTAGTCTCCACTCTTTAGTGCCGGTTGCAGAACCGGCACTAAAGGCCCTTACGAACCGGCGCTAAAGCCCGGTTCTGCACTAGTGTTGTATCACTGTATTTACTCATACAAACTTATTTTTAAACTGAACGATCCAATGGAAACTCCAATGGCACAACAGGTATGTTTACGCATGTTTCTTTAACAGGTTTCCTCTTATAAATAGCTCTGTTGATTTCAATTCAATTGTGTATACACTTAACTTCTCATATTATGCACATTACTAGCATCATAACAGGGCCAATAGTGATGTTGTACATGTAGACTCGTGGTACCCATCTGAAATCTTGTTGTGCTGTGTAGTTTCCCACACTTTGTATTCTTTCAGTGCTGCTTTCTCTTGAACTGATATGATTTGAACCGTGTCACTATTTTGATTTGGCAAGACAATGCAATGACCATAGGACATAGATATATGTTTGTTTGATGCTTTTATAATGTACTACTTGGCAATAGAAGACTTGGTAGTTTAATCCTGTCCACCTTACTAATGAACTGGTTCACCGAAATGAGTTTCATATACTAGTACATGCTAAACCTGTTATGTGTCTGCTTGTTTCTTCTTTTAGAATGCTGACAGAATATTGGGGAAGAGTGCCTTATTAAGCAATGATAAAGGAAGTAATGCAGATAAGGTTCAGGATCGTGAGACATCCTTGTTGGTCTCCAACAAACATGATAAAACAGCTAAGGAAAACTATCTTGAAGACAGTGAGGCAACCCCAAAGTCCTGTCTTGGTTTAGTGGTTGAGTTACTGCCCACTACCGCTTGCACAAGCTATTAAAACTCACTGTCTGAATCAGTTCGGTTTCTTGAGTCTCAACTACAAGCTGAAAGATATCGATCAGCTGTGCTGCGACAAGAAGCGGAAGGACTGCAGAAGTCCCTGGAGCATTCAGACGCATACTTTCTGGTGCAACAGCAAGCGTTGGAGGATTTTAGCGCCAAACAGGACAAAGCTAATAAGCTTGCTAAGCTTATTGCCAGCATGGTGGATACCCAGGATAATGTTTCTTGAGCTCCTCTGAAGTTGTTTCAGTTATCGACTTGTTTTGCTACCATGTTTATTTGCACTGGTGGCCAATTTTGACGGCCAGTGTATGTAATATGCTGATTTGTTCCCTATATTTGCACTGGTGGCGAACTTTGATGCCCAGTGGATGTAATATGTGTAATAGTTGTAATAGGCTAGCGTAAGTTGCTTGCTTATTTATTTCCTTATTATCTTGTTTATTTGTTTGCTTGTAGTTAGTGCAGTTCTTTTTTCCGTTGTTTGCTAGTGGCCGCAATAACCTATTTTTTAAAACTAGGCCACAATAACCATGGGCTACATATTTACTGTACTTATCGTCGGCCTCCTACGGGCCGTAGAAACAATGGACCTTCTAAGGGCCGTAGAAACAATGGGCCTTCTACGGGGCGTAGAAACAATGGGCCTTCTACGGGCCGTAGACACAATGGGCCTTCTACGAGCCGTATCATCAATGGGCCTTCTATGGGCCGTATGATCGATTGGCCAAACATGGGCCAATAACAGACCGCATTATGGTCGTAAACGGGCTAGAGTTGGAATCGTCCGTTCATGGGCCGACCATAACGGGCCATCGTTAATAGGCCGTATTTGATGACGCTATGAAAACGGCCCAACGTATTAACGGGCCACAAACGGGCCGACTGTAACCATGGGCTGAATTTGGCCCACAAGCAGAAAGTGACAGTAACGGGCCGTAAGTAAACGAATGCTAGAAATGCGCCGAAGAATAAATGGGCCCTGAGAAGGCCGAAGGATAACATGGGCGGGAAACGGCCCAATGGAATAATGGGTCGTTAATGGGTATAAAGTGGTACACTGTTCATTATGGGCCAGTTTCACCACGGGCCGTTAATGGGCCAAGAGTTACAAAGGGCCTCATATGGGCCGAAAGACTTCATGGGCTATACATGGGCCGGAAGTTAAAACGGGCTGGAATCATATTGGACGGCCTAGATGACGCTACTGGGCCTAATTCGGATAGGTCATAACGGGCCCTGGGTTAGTGGGCTGTAAATGGGCTATATGCGAACATGCCATTAACAGGCTTTCCGTGGGCCAGCCCGCCACCTTTTGACCAAGTCAAATGGGCCGGCCTTTTCACAGGAATGGGCCTCTGTTGGGCCGTGCCACGTGTCGATGTATCATAGGCGCCTTCGGCCCAATGAGTGGATGACATCTGTCCCAACGGTGAGCCGACAGGTGTTTCCTCCAGCCAATGATGATTTTACACGTGGAAAATCCCCATTGGTCGGGGCTGTTAACGGGTTATCGGATCCAAAATCGGACCCAATAGCTTAACGGCGAGCCATTACGGTGGATGCCACGTGTCAGTCACATTGACGAAAGCACTTCTATGACGCGCGATTTATCGTCATGGAAGTGGACACTTCCGTGATGATATTTTTGTTAATGTCATGGAACACTTCTACGACAGCACAAGTATGACTATCTTGATTCTGTCATAAAATCGTCATGGATGTACATGCATGACAAAAAAACGTGACCTACTATGACAAACACGTATCATCACGGAAGTGTATTATTTTTGTAGTGACATGTGTTGTCATTTGATGAACGGGATCACATCCTTAGGAGAATGATGTGATGGACAAGACCCATCCGTTAGCTTAGCATAATGATCGTTTTGTTTTATTGCTATTGCTTTCATCATGACTTATACATGTTCTTCTAACTATGAGATTATGCAACTCTCGAATACCGGAGGAACACCTTGTGTGCTATCAAACATCACAACATAACTGGGTGATTATAAAGATGCTCTATAGGTGTCTCCGAAGGTGTTTGTTGGGTTGGCATAGATCGAGATTAGGATTTGTCACTCCGAGTATCGGAGAGGTATCTCTGGGCCCTCTCGGTAATGCACATCACTATAAGCCTTGCAAGCAATGCGACTAATGAGTTAGTTACGGGATGATGCATTACGGAACGAGTAAAGAGACTTGCCGGTAACGAGATTGAACTAGATATGATGATACCGACGATCGAATCTCGGGCAAGTAACATACCGATGACAAAGGGAACAACGTATGTTGTTATACGATTTGACCGATAAAGATCTTCGTAGAATATTTAGTAGCCAATATGAGCATCCAGGTTCCGCTATTGGTTATTGACCAGAGATGTGTCTCGGTCATGCCTACATAGTTCTCGAACCCGTAGGGTCCGCACGCTTAATGTTCGATGACGATTTGTATTATGAGTTATGTGATTTGATGACCGAAGTTTGTTCAGAGTCGCGGATGAGATCATGGACATGACAAGGAGTCTCAAAATGGTCGAGAGCTCAAGATTCATATATAGGACGATGGTATTTGGACACCAGAAGTGTTCCGGGTGATACCGGGTCACCGGAAGGGGTTCCGGACAAACCCCGACAAAGATATGGCATTAATGGGCCAAGTAAGGGAACACACCAGCCCACAAGGTGCTGGTGCGCCCCCTATAGGGCCAGCCACGTGGGGAGAAAGGGAAAGGAGAGGAGGAAAAGGAAAGTATGAAGTAGGACTCCTACTTCCTTCCCCTCCCCCCTCCTTCCTTTTCCCCTTCCAAATATGGTAAGGGGGGGGCGAATTGGACTAGGGGCCCAAGTAGGATTCCTCCTATTTGGGCGCGTCCTAGGCTGCCTCCCTCCCTCTCCCTCCTTTATATACGTGGGGAGGGCACCCCTAGAACACACATCAATTGTTCCTAGCCGTGTGCGGCGCCCCCCTCCACAGTTAACACCTCGGTCATATCGTCGAAGTGCTTAGGCGAAGCCCTGCGCCGGTAACTTCATCATCACCGTCGCCAAGCCGTCGTGCTGATGGAACTCTCCCTCGTCCTCAACTGGATCAAGAGCTTGAGGGACGTCATCGTGTTGAACGTGTGCTGAACACGGAGGTGCCGTACATTCGGTACTTGGATCGGTTGGATCGTGAAGATGTTCGACTACATCAACCGCGTTACTAAACGCTTCCGCTTTCGGTCTACGAGGGTACGTGGACACACTCTCCCCGCTCGTTGCTATGCTTCTCCTAGATAGATCTTGCGTGATCGTAAGAATTTTTTTGAAATACTACGTTCCCCAACTGTGGCAAACGAGCCAGGTCTATGCGTAGATGTTATATGCACGAGTAGAACACAAAGAGTTGTGAGCGATAATAGTCATACTGCTTACCAGCAACGTCTTACTTTGATTCGGCGGTATTGTTGAATGAAGCGGCCCAGATCGACATTACATGAGCACATTCATGAGACTGGTTCTACCCACGTGCTTTTGCACACAGGTGGTTGGCGGGTGTCTGTTTCTCCAACTTTAGTTGAATCGAGTTTGAATACGCCTGGTCCTTGTTGAAGGATAAAATAACACACTTGACGAAAAATCGTTGTGGTTTTGATGCATAGGTAAGAATGGTTCTTGCTAGAAGCCCGTAGCAGCCACGTAAAACTTGCAACAACAAAGTAGAGGACGTCTAACTTGTTTTTGCAGGGCATGTTGTGATGTGATGTGGTCAAGACATGATGAGATATAAATTGTTGTATGAGATGATCATGTTTTGTTAAAGTTATCGGCAACTGGCAGGAGCCTTATGGTTGTCTCTTTATTTCATAAGATGCAAGCGCCATATAATTGCTTTACTTTATCACTATGCGATAGCAATAGTTGCAAAAGCAATAGTTGGCGAGACGACCATGTGACGACACATTGATAAAGATCAAGATCATGGAGATCATGGTGTCATGCCGGTGATGATGGAGATCATGACGGTACTTTGGAGATGGAGATCAAAGGCACAAGATGATGATGGCCATATCATGTCAAATATATTGATTGCATGTGATGTTTATCTTTTATGCATCTTATTTTGCTTAGTACGACGGTAGCATTATGCGATGATCCCTTACTAAAATTTCAAGGTATAAGTGTTCTCCCTGAGTATGCACCGTTGCGACAGTTCTTCGTAGTGAGACACCACGTGATGATCGGGTGTGATAAGCTCTACGTTCACATACAACGGGTGCAAGCCAGTTTTGCACATGCAGAATACTCGGGTTAAACTTGACGAGCCTAGCATATGCAGATATGGCCTCGGAACACTGAGACCGAAAGGTCGAACGTGAATCGTATAGAAGATATGATCAACATAGTGATGTTCACCATTGAAAGCTACTCCATCTCATGTGATGATCGGACATGGTTTAGTTGATATGGATCACGTGATCATTTAGATGACTAGAGGGATGTCTATCTAAGTGGGAGTTCTTAAGTAATATGATTAATTGAACTTAAATTTATCATGAACTTAGTCCTGATAGTATTTTCATATCTATGTTGTAGATCAATTGCTCGTGTATAGCTTCCCCGTTTTATTTATGATATGTTCCTAGAGAAAACTAAGTTGAAAGTTGATAGTAGCAATGATGCGGACTAGGTCCGTGATCTGAGGATTATCCTCATTGCTACACAGAAGAACTATGTCCTTGATGCACCGCTAGGTGAAAACTATTGCAGGAGCAGATGCAGACGTTATGAACGTTTGACAAGCTCGATATGATGACTACTTAATAGTTTAGTGCACCATGCTTTACAGCTTAGAACCGGGACTTCAAAAATGTTTTGAAATGTCACGGAGCATATGAGATGTTCCAAGAGCTGAAATTGGTATTTCAGACTCATGCCCGAGTCGAGAGGTATGAGACCTCTAACAAGTACTTTGCCTACAAGATGGAGGAGAATAGCTCAACCAGTGAGCATGTGCTCAGAATGTCTGAGTACTATAATCGCTTGAATCAAGTGGGAGTTAATCATCGAGATAAGATAGTGATTGACAGAGTTCTCTAGTCGCTATCACCAAGTTACTGGAACTTCGTAATGAACTATAATATGCAAGGGATGACGAAAACAATTCCCCGAGCTCTTCGCGATGCTGAACCGGCGAAGGTAGAAATCAAGAAAAGCATCAAGTGTTGATGGTTGACAAGACCACTAGTTTCAAGTACAAGGGCAAGGGAAAGCAAGGGAACTCCAAGAAGAATGGCAAGCAAGTTGCCACTCCCATGATGAATCCCAAAGCTAGACCTAATCCTGAGACTGAGTGCTTCTACTGCAAAGGGACTGGTGATGACCCACAAGTGTAGGGGATCTATCGTAGTCCTTTCGATAAGTAAGAGTGTTGAACCCAACGAGGAGCAGAAGGAAATGACAAGCGGTTTTCAGCAAGGTATTCTCTACAAGCACTGAAATTATCGGTAACAGATGGTTTTGCGATAAGATAATTTGTAACGGGTAACAAGTAACAAGTGTAAATAAAGTGCAGCAAGATGTCCCAATCCTTTTTGTAGCAAAGGACAAGCCTGGACAAACTCTTATATAAAGGAAAACGCTCCCGAGGACACATGCGAATTATCATCAAGCTAGTTTTCATCACGCTCATATGATTCACGTTCGGTACTTTGATAATTTGATATGTGGGTGGACCGGTGCTTGGGTGCTGTCCTTACTTGGACCAGCATCCCACTTATGATTAACTCCTATTGCAAGCATCCGCAACTACAAAAGAAGTATTAAGGTAAACCTAACCATAGCATGAAACATATGGATCCAAATCAGCCCCTTACGAAGCAACGCATAAACTAGGGTTTAAGCTTCTGTCACTCTAGCAACCCATCATCTACTTATTACTTCCCAATGCCTTCCTCTAGGCCCAAACAATGGTGAAGTGTCATGTAGTCGATGTTCACATGACACCACTAGAGGAGAGACAACATACATCTCATCAAAATATCGAACGAATAACAAATTCACATGACTACTTATAGCAAGACTTCTCCCATGTCCTCAGGAACAAAAGTAACTGCTCACAGATCATATTCATGTTCATAATTAGAGGGGTATTAATATGCATAATGGATCTGAACATATGATCTTCCACCAAGTAAACCAACTAGCATCAACTACAAGGAGTAATCAACACTACTAGCAACCTACAGGTACCAATCTGAGGTTTGGAGACAAAGACTGGATACAAGAGATGGACTAGGGTTTGAGAGGAGATGGTGCTGGTGAAGATGTTGATGGAGATTGACCCCCTCCCAATGAGAGGATCGTTGGTGATGACGATGGTGATGATTTCCCCCTCCCGGAGGGAAGTTTCCCCGGCAGAACAGCTCTGCCGGAGCCCTAGATTGGTTCCTCCAAGGTTCCGCCTCGTGGCGGCGGAGTTCTTCACGAAAGCTTGCTTCTGATTTTTTTTCCAGGGTAGAATACACCATATAGCCAAAGATGGGCACCCAAGGCCTGCCAGGGGGGCCACGAGGCAGGGGGCGCCCAGGGGGTAGGGCGCGCCTCCCACCCTCGTGGCCAGTGTGTGGCCCCCTTCTGGTAGTTTCTCCGCTCGGTATTTTTTATTAAATCCAAAAATGACTTCCGTGGAGTTTCAGGACTTTTGGAGTTGTGCAGAATAGGTCTCTAATATTTGCTTCTTTTCCAGCCCAGAATTCCAGCTGCTGGCATTCTCCCTCTTCATGTAAACCTTGTAAAATAAGATAGAATAGGCATAAGTATTGTGACATAATGTGTAATAACAGCCCATAATGCAACAAATATCGATATAAAAGCATGATGCAAAATGGACGTATCAACTGGTCACTGGAAGGGGTACTGCCCCAAGTATTTGGCGGATAAGAAGGATGGCAAAGTGAACAAAAGTATATATGATATACATGTTATTGATGTGTACTTTACTAGTGTTCATAGTAACCCCTGGGTATTTGATATTGGTTCAGTTGCTATGATTAGTAACTTGAAACGGGAGTTACAAAATGAACAGAGACTAGTTGAGGGCGAGGTGAGGATGTGTGTTGGAAGTGATTCCAAGGTTGATAAGATCACCATCGCACACTCCCTTTACCTTCGGGATTAGTGTTGAACCTAAAATAAATGTTATTTGGTGTTTGCGTTAGCATTAATATGATTAGATCATGTTTATTGCAATACGGTTATTCATTTAAGTCAAGAGAATAATTGTTGTTCTGTTTATATGAATGAAACCTTCGATGGTCATACACCCAATGTAAATTGTTTATTGAATCTCGATCGTAGTGATACACATATTCATAATATTGATGCCAAAAGATGCAAAGTTGATAATGATAGTGCAACATATTTGTGGCACTGCCGTTTAGGTCATAGTGGTGTAAAGCGCATGAAGAAACTCCATGCTGATGGGCTTTTGGAGTCACTTTATTATGAATCACTTGATGCTTGCGAACCATGCCTCATGGGCAAGATGACTAAGAATCCGTTCTCCGGAACAATGGAGCGAGCCACTGACTTATTGGAAATAATACAAACCGATGTATGCGGTCCGATGAGTGTTGAGGCTCGCGTCGCGTATCATTATTTTCTGACCTTCACAGATGATTTGAGCAGATATGGGTATATCTACTTAATGAAACATAAGTCTGAAACATTTGAAAAGTTCAAAGAATTTCAGAGTGAAGTAGAAAATCATCGTAACAAGAAAATAAAGTTTCCATGATCTGATCGTGGAGGCGAATATTTGAGTTACGAGTTCGGCCTTCATTTGAAACAATGTGGAATAGTTTCGCAACTCATGCCACCTGGAACACCACAACGTAATGGTGTGTCCGAACGTCGTAGCCGTACTTTATTAGACATGGTGTGATCTATGATGTCTGTTACCGATTTACCATTATCGTTTTGGGGTTATGCATTAGAGACAACTGCATTCACGTTAAATAGGGCACCGTCTAAAAATCCGTTGAGACGACACCGTATGAACTGTGGTTTATCAACATACCTAAGCTGTTGTTTCTTAAAGTTTGGGGTTGCGATGCTTATGTGAAAAAGTTTCAGCCTGATAAGCTCAAACCCAAATCGGAAAAGTGCATCTTCATAGGATACGCAAAAGAAACTGTTGGGTACACCTTCTATCACAGATCTGAAGGCAAGATCTTTGTTGCTAACAGTGGATCCTTTCTAGAGAAGGAGTTTCTCTTGAAAGAAGTGAGTGGGGGGAAGTAGAACTTGATGAGGTAATTGTACCTTCTCTCGAATTGGAAAGTAGCTCATCACTGAAATCAGTTCCAGTGATACCTACACCAATTAGTGAGGAAGTTAATGATGATGATCATGAAACTTCAGATCAACTTACTACCAAACCTCATAGGTCAACCAGAGTACGATCCGCACCAGAGTGGTACGATAATCCTGTTCTGGAAGTCATGTTACTAGACCATGAGGAACCTACGAACTATGAGGAAGGGATGATGACCCCAGATTCCGATAGATGGCTTGAGGCCATGAAATCTGAGATAGAATCCATGTATGAGAACAAAGTGTGGACTTTGGTGGACTTGCCCGATGATCGGCAAGCCATTGAGAATAAATGGATCTTCAAGAGGAAGACGGGCGGTGATAGTAGTGTTACTATCTACAAAACTCGACTTGTCGAAAAGGGTTTTTGACAAGTTCAAGATGTTGACTACGATGAGATTTTGTCACTCGTATCTATGCTTAAAGTCTCTCGGAATCATGTTAGCAATTGCCACATTTTATGAAATCTGACAAATGGATATCAAAACTGCATTCCTTAATGGATTTATTAAAGAAGACTTGTATATGATACAACCAGAAGGTTTTGTCAATCCTCAGAGTTGGAATATACGCTTTGATAAGTTGATCAAAGCATATAGTTTTATACAGACTTGCGGTGAAGCCTGTACTTACAAGAAAGTGAGTGGGAGCACTACAGCCTTTCTGATAAGTATATGTGAATGCCATATTGTTAATCAGAAATGATGTAGAATTTTCTGGAAAGCATAAAGGAGTGTTTGAAAGGAGTTTTTCAAAGAAAGACCTTGATGAAGTTGCTAACATATTGGGCATCAAGATCTATAGAGATAGATCAAGACGCTTGATAAGATTTTTCAATGAGTACATACCTTGACAAGATTTTTGAAGTAGTTCAAAATGGAACAGTCAAAGAAGGAGTTCTTGCCTGTATTGCAAGGTGTAAAGTTGAGTAAGACTCAAAACACGACCACGGCAGAAAATAGAAAGAGAATGAAAGGCATTCCCTATGCCTCAGCCATAGGTTCTATAAAGTATGCTATGTCGTGTACCAAACCTATTGTGTACCTTGCCATGAGTTTGGCGAGGGGGTACGATATTGATCCAGGAGTGCATCACTTGACAGCGGTCAAAATTATCCTTCAAAGACTAAGGAGATATTTCTCGGTTATGGATGTGATAAAGAGTTCGTCGTAAAGAGTTACGCCGATGCAAGCTTTTACACCGATCCGGATGACTCTGAGTCTCAATCTGGATACATATTGAAAGTGGGAGCAATTAGCTAGAGTAGCTCCATGCAGAGCATTGTAGACATAGAAAATTTGCAAAATACATACGGTTCTGAATGTGACAAACCCATTGACTAAGCTTCTCTCACAAGCAAAACATGATCACACTTTAGTACTCTTAGGGTGTTAATCACATAGCGATGTGAACTAGATTATTGACTCTAGTAAAACCCTTTGGGTATTAGTCACATGGCGATGTGAACTAATCACATGGTGATGTGAACTATTGGTGTTAAATCACATGGCAATGTGAACTAGATTATTGACTCTAGTGCAAGTGGGAGACTGAAGGAAATATGCCCAAGAGGCAATAATAAAGTTGTTATTTATATTTCCTTATATCATGATAAATGTTTATGATTCATGCTAGAATTGTATTAACCGGAAACTTGATACATGTGTGAATACATAGACAAAACAAAGTGTCCCTAGTATGCCTCTACTAGACTAGTTCGTTAATCAAAGATGGTTAAGTTTCCTGACTATAGACATGTGTTGTCATCTGATGAACGGGATCACATCCTTAGGAGAATGATGTGATGGACAAGACCCATCCGTTAGCTTAGCATAATGATCGTTTAGTTTTATTGCTATTGCTTTCATCATGACTTATACATGTTCCTCTGACTATGAGATTATGCAACTCCCGAATACCGGAGGAACACCTTGTGTGCTATCAAACATCACAACGTAACTGGGTGATTATAAAGATGCTCTACAGGTGTCTCCGAAGGTGTTTGTTGGGTTGGCATAGATCGAGATTAGGATTTGTCACTCCGAGTATCGGAGAGGTATCTCTGGGCCCTCTCGGTAATGCACATCACTATAAGCCTTGCAAGCAATGTCACTAATGAGTTAGTTACGGGATGATGCATTACGGAACGAGTAAAGAGACTTGCCGGTAACGAGATTGAACTAGGTATGATGATACCGACGATCGAATCTCGGGCAAGTAACATACCGATGAAAAAGGGAACAACGTATGTTGTTATGCGGTTTGACCGATAAAGATCTTAGTAGAATATGTAGGAGCCAATATGAGCATCCAGGTTCCGCTCTTGGTTATTGACCGGAGATGTGTCTCGGTCATGTCTACATAGTTCTCGAACCCGTAGGGTCCGCACGCTTAACGTTCGATGACGATTTGTATTATGAGTTATGTGATTTGATGACCGAAGTTTGCTCGGAGTCCCGGATGAGATCACGAACATGAAGAGGAGTCTCGAAATGGTCGAGAGGTCAAGATTCATATATAGGACGATGGTATTTGGACACCGGAAGTGTTCCGGGTGATACCGGGTCACCGGAAGGGGTTCCGGGCAAACCCCGACAAAGATATGGGCTTAATGGGCTAAGTAAGGGAACACACCATCCCACATGGGGCTAGTGCGCCCCCTATAGGGCCAGCCACGTGGGGAGAAAGGGAAAGGAGAGGAGGAAAAGGAAAGTATAAAGTAGGACTCCTACTTCCTTCCCCTCCCCCTCCTTCCTTTCCCCCTTGTCCAAATATGGTAAGGGGTGCGAATTGGACTAGGGGCCCAAGTAGGATTCCTCCTACTTGGGCGCGCCCTAGGCTGCCTCCCTCCCTCTCCCTCCTTTATATACATGGGGAGGGCACCCCTAGAACACACATCAATTGTTCCTAGCCGTGTGCGGCGCCCCCCTCCACAGTTAACACCTCAGTCATATCGTAGTAGTGCTTAGGCGAAGCCTTGCGCCGGTAACTTCGTCATCACCGTCGCCACACCGTCGTGCTGACAGAACTCTCCCTCGTCCTCAACTGGATCAAGAGCTCGAGGGACGTCATCGTGTTGAACGTCTGCTGAACACGGAGGTGTCATACATTCGGTACTTGGGTCGGTTGAATCGTGAAGACGTTCGACTACATCAACCGTGTTACTAAACACTTCCGCTTTCGGTTTACGAGGGTACATGGACACACTCTCCCCACTCATTGCTATGCTTCTCCTAGATAGATCTTGCGTGATCGTAGGAATTTTTTTAAATACTACGTTCCCCAACACCAAGTGCATCGAACCTCATGGAGCTCTATTGTGACAATAGCGGTGCCGTGGTTTAAGCAAAGGAGCCCATCAGAAGTCCAAACATATACAACACAAGTATCAACTTACTCGATATCATGCTGAAGAAGGTCATGTAAAAGTACTCAAGATTCACATAGACCTGAATGTATTAGATCCGATGATGAAGCCTCTACCATGAGCAAAGCTGATCAACACCGGATTACCATTTGTGTAAAAGAAGCTATGTAAACTAGATTACTGACTCTAGTGCAAGTGAAAGACCATTGGAAATATGCCCTAGAGGTAATAATATTTGTATTATTTATTTCAAAGTTTCTAGTTAATGTTTATATTCTATGCTATAATTGTTATCGTTCTTGAATATGCGATTCAGAGAAAAATTTATTAGCACGTGTAGAGATATAAACGGTAAAACGAGATTCCTAGTCTTGCCTCTAGGACTATCTCAAGTGTTTATTTGATGTTTTTGTTTTCCTGATCATGGGCATATGCCAGTTATATTTGAGAGCACGATGTTGGTAGAACACTCGTGTTGAATTGACCAAAGTTATTTGTTATACTCTGAGATTATATCGTCTCAAGTCCATAGATCATAACATGGTAGTTAATGTATGTATGAATCCTTAGACAATGAGAGTATCAAGTCACTCCATACTGGACGTTGCCCTTTGGGGTTGTTCCAATGTCATCCGCAACAGGGTGATCATAATAGCAACTTACGGGTTCATCAAAAAGTATGACGAGGAACTATATAGCTCGAGACTGGGATTCACTCATCCGATTATGGAGAGATATTCTTAGGGACCTTTCGATGTGATGGCATCTATCATCGTTTGGGTAGACAAAACGTGAATTGATCACGGGGATGCCGAAACACGAGAACGAGAAAAGAGAATAGAACCGTTAACGTGGAAGACCTGTATAGTGAGCATGTGTTGATCTCACGGGGATACCGATATATCTCAGCTCGGGTTTTGTAATGTATCATGAAGCAAAAGGAACAACATATGATAACCAACGGTTCACTCGAATATCATTCGTGTAAGTATAGTGATCAATATGGATGTCCACGGTTCCGTTGTTGATCATTGAACAAAAGTTGTTTTTCTTTCATGTCTATATTTTACCGAACCTGCAGGGGTCATACGCTTAAGGGTTTATGATCTTTTGAGTTATATAGGAGTTAGGAATATTAGAAAATATTACCGAAGTTTTTTCAAAAATAAAAGAAATTGTTTCGAGGGAAACCATAAGTGTTTCAGGGTTACCAAAAGAGTTTTGAAGAAAATTGGGTAATACTGGGTAATGATATACATGCGGAAAATGTTTCTGGAGACCTAATATAAATAATAGATGGCTCAGATGATTATCTAGGAGTCCCTAGGATTTACTTAGAGTTAATGGGCTAAGAAAAATATCAATTTGCTTTTCGTGGAGACAGAGATTTGCTTTCGCTAGAAGCACAGTTATGCTTCTTGGAAACATAAAAAATATATGCCTCCATAAGAAGCATCGTGGATGCACATATTTGCTTGCACGAGAAGCACAAAAGGGAAAAAAGTGAAAACAATGCTTATGGCTCTGTTTTCTTTACCTTTTTGTGCAAAAAAGTTCATCGAAAGCTATTAACATGGGATCTAGTTTCGAAGATCTCGACACAAATAATCCAACGATGAAATGGTTCGGGATTTGGACGCACAGTTCATGAGATAAAACATTTTCAATAAATGAATCAACAAAAAAAGGAAAACTCACAGGTTGCGACAAGTGACGCACATGCAGTACACCACTAGTCAGCGCATGAAAAAGTGGGAGTGACCTTTGCAACGGGTTACTCTTAACTAGTGATTTCGCTACAATGCTTCACAGGAGGCCTTCAACACGTGGGTATCTCGATATCCACAAAACGCACCGCCCCCCACACCCCCCTACGTGCCCTTTGGGCCCATGCATGTGTTGGGTGGAGCGCCCCCCTTTTGGTTTTTTGTTTTATTTTTCACCCCTTTATTAGGAAATGTTTGGGATTTCAAAGATGTTCACAAAAATTAAAGTACTTTTATAGTTTAAGAATATTCACTAATTTGGAAAATATTTCCAAATTTTAGAACATGTTTGCATATTACGAAAAATGTTAAAGAATTTGGAAAATAATCCTGGATTTTTAAAAATATTCGGAATTTGTCAAAAATAATAGCAATTTAAAAAATGTTCCAAATTTCTGAAATGTTACTAAAATTCAGAAAATGTTCACGAATATGAAATATTTTTTCGTATTTCAATTTTTTCCAAATTTTACAAAATGTTTAAGAATTTGAAAATTTATTTTCGAATTTAAAAAAATGCTCATGAATTTACATTTAACTTAATACAATCTTCTAAATTTCCAAAATGATATGAATTTGAAAAATATTCCTAGATTACAAAAAAATCATGAATTTTGAAAAGGTTCTCGGATTTTAAAAAAGTTTCAAAATTTCTAAATGTTCCTGAGGTTCAAGAAATGTTCACGGGTTTAAAAATTATTTGCAAAATTTAGGAAATGTTAGAGCGCTTCGAAAAGTTTGTGAAAATTTAAAATTCTTCATGAAATGAGCAAAAAGGAAAAAAGGGAAATAAAACAAAAACCAAAAACACCAAAAGAAAAAACATAGAAAAAAATCAGCTTGGGGAAGACTGTAGAACCTTACCGAAACCGATGGGTAGTAATTGAGGAATGGCAGGCCCATATACCTGGCGTTCTCGCTAGGGGGGCGGGTGCACGTTTGCATACTATTCTGCGACCTACACTGGTAATATGATCCATGGATGTTTTATCTTGCTTATAACAAGATTATTTTTTTAGACAAATAACAAGATTCCTTTACGGCTGGCTGAAGGATTTTTTTTTTTGAGAAATCTTGTTCCACTTTATTAAAATTCAGAGATGTTCATGGGTACAAGATTTTGGTCGTGGGGATTCCCCAACCACAGATGACGACCTACTACTAGGTTACAAGAATGCTTTGCTAAGTTGTGTGCTTCTACATTAAAACGTCTATGCTCATGAACAAAGTTACATGAAATAAAGGATCTACAACAGCTGATGATCTCCCTAATCACCGCTCCATGCCGTCCCCAGTGCGTTGATGAATGTCGTTGATCACTGTCAGGCAGTCCGAAGCAACATGTAGGCGCTGAGCTCCAAGATCCTCAGCCAGGGCGAGAGCCTCCCTTAACGCATATGCCTCCAGTGTCGCCGGGTCGACCATCTGCGTGACCAACGACGATGACTCCAGGTATAAGCCATTATGATCTCTGCACACCACTGCCGAAGCACCAAAGTTACCCTGATTTTCCACAGCTCCATCCACATTAAGTTTTACAGTGCCCTCCGGTGGCGGCCTCCATTGTTCTGTTCTGACAGTTGGTTGCCCCGTCACTACCCTTGGTCTTTTCTCCGGTTCCTGGGCCTCACTCAACTCCCGCAGATATGAGGCTATGAATTCATGTGTCTGTCTAGGCCCCTGAAAAACAGATTCATAGACGGCTTTCCTTCTCACATACCAAATCGACCATAGCGTGACTACAAGCCTTCTGAACTGATCTTGGCTCAGAATGTCATGGAGATCGAGTACCCAGTTCTTCGCATTAGATCCTTCATTCTCTGGAATTTTCTCCACCAGGTTGTCATCCGACAAGGCCCAAACACACCTCGCCACGGTGCAGCTCAACAGTGCATGTCTCCACGAGTCTTCGGCGCCGCAAAGAGGACACACATCAGTTTCTGTCATGTTCATGTGCTGCATTACATCAAAAGTCGGCAGTGAGTGGCACGCTAATCTCCATTGGAATACTCTCACCTTGGCCGGCACTTTGATCTTCCACAAATATGACCATGCACTTTCTTCCTTTGCACCATCAGAACATTCTCCGCTGGCTGAAGGATTTACCCCGTCTGTATCTACCGGGCTGGCCCATTTTACCATTTTCCCTATTCACTGGTTTCAATCGAGTTCACTAGTTTCGTTCGCTGGGTTTTATTTGTTTTGTATTTTTTTTTTCAAATTTTATTATTTTTTCATTTGTTTTCTCGGTTTTTATTCCTTTATTTGTTTTTCCACCGGTTTTAGTCACTTTCTTCTCATTTTCATCTTTTTTCTTTTCTCTTTCTTTTCTTTTTCGTTTTTTCTTGGTTTTTATTGTCTCTTTCTTTCTTTTTCTTCGCATTTCTTTTTTCGTTTGTCTATTGTTTGTTTTTCTTCATTTCTTTATCTGATTTTATTGTTTTTCTTTGTTTTTATAGGTTTCCTTCTCGATTTTCATGATTTTTCCATTTCTTTATTTCTTTCTCTGTTTTCTTTGTTTCTTTGTTGGTTTTCATTGGGTTTTTTTCTTTGTTTCTCTCTCGGTTTTCTCCATTTCCACTTTTTTGCACTATTTTTCTTTGGTTTTTCATCTTAATATTTTTTGTGTTCTTTGTTTTTCTTTTTGGTTTTTCTTTTTGGTTTTTATTGGGTTTCTTATTTGTTCTTGGTTTTTTCATTGATTTTCATTTTTGTTGATCACATGTTAAAAAAATTAGTGCATATCCAACAATTTTCATCTAGATCAGGAGCATTTTTATAACATGATTAATTGTTTTGAAATACATGATTAGCATTTTTTGGTAAACTTATATTTTTTATGTCTACTTTTTCCATACTAATTGTGCAGTTGTGGTATATATGTAATACATTTTTCTAATACTTGTTTAATATTTTTTTGAATAATTTTGATTAATAGTTTTCAAATATATTTTTAACTTTTTTAATACATGGTCAACATTTTTCCTATACACATCTAACATTTTTTCCAGTGCTTGATTAAAAATTTGAAATACAAGATTAACATCTTTTTTAATACCATGGTCACCATTTTCTCTATACACATCTAACATTTTTTCAAATTCTAGTGTGTAGATGCGTCTTTTTCTTTGAATTTCAAATGCCAAATGCCACACTAGAATTTGGGTTCAATCTCAATATTGAATAGGTTCAATATTGAGATTGAACCCAAATTCTAGTGTGTTGGATGTTTATGCATTTGGCATTTGAAATTCAAGGAGAAAGATGCATCTACATTCACCCCTATCACTATGACCACCTTCGAAAGAATGGGCCGATACATCATGAAATTGACGAAGTCGCCATATACACCTCGTAGTGGACGTAAACGCCGTCTCACACTAAATAAACATCGCCAAGAAAACAAAAGTAAATTAAAAAAATGTGAGCACCAGCGTATCCAGCTAAGCGCATTAAGTCCATCAAAACATGCTTTCCATTCGGATAAGCCCCTTTTTATCCTCACATGCCACCGTACCGACGCTTGCATGCGGGACCCATCCAGATCCTGCAAGGCGAGACCGTTGTTCGTTGCCGGAGTTCTGAAAAAGGTCGACGGGAACTTGGACGGTGAGTAGTTTGCACGTCGCCGGCACGCGAGAGCCCGGCCGGGGCCAGAAAATAAATTGGGGGCCCGTGACGGGCTGCTCCCCAGAATCCATGGGCATGTGGTCCGTGCCAGTGCCATTACTGGTTTCCCGTCCCACTAACCATAAACTAATTTCCATGGGTCCTTTTAGCCGGGATGCATCTGAGGTTGCCGGTTGCATGGGACCTCTCGTGTCTCATCCCCCGTCCCCACCATCTGCTTCGACGACGACGGCGAGCTGATTGATTGATCCATTTACAGAATCTTCATAAATCATCATCGAATAATGACATTACATATGCGTGTGATCCTTTTCAGCTCGAGGACCACATGGAGTCTACGTAGAGCGTACAATTTGACAAAATTTCATGAAATTTGCACCTTGGGGCTCTTTTACGTAGCAGGACTTTTGGGCTTTTATTTGGTTCACAGGGAAAAGGTAAGAGGAGCAAATATAGGCATATATACACAATTTCGCTGGGTGGATCTTCCTAATAATAACGATACTCAAACAGTTTCTCCCGAATAAATTAAGCAAAGCATGAAACTCATTAATGTTAAATTAGCTTGGACCAAATTATAAAATATCTCTAGACGAAGTATGAAACTGATAAGTTTTTCAGTGATACAAAAAACGCTGTCCTATTGAACCCCTTCAGATCTAAGCATGGGCTCCATTTTTATACCGCCCCTTCTACAGGAATCTCAGCATGAGCACAAATTTTATTTTATTTCTTCTTAAGAAGTCAAATTTTATCTCTCTCATACACACACACAACCCCCTCTCTCTATACGTATGTGTAGTCATCTCTTAGAGTATTATTGTGTTCTAAAATCCTACGTAATTAAAATTCACAATATGCCACATCTCAACCCTATATGTGTTTTTATCTATTTATATATTTTCAGATGTTTGCGGTCCAAAGGAGTCCCGTCTCATGTGTCCTTAGTTACGTGTGTGTGTGTGTGCGGGCGCGCGCATCAATTAAGTAATGGAAAGAAAGAAATACAACACCTCCCTAGGAAAAGTTATGGCTAGAGCCGAATGCATTGCAACCAGGATGAACAGTAAAAACAAAACTGAAAAGCTATTTTCCTGCCAACTGGCAGTTAGCAACCGGCGCGTACGATCCCGTTCCCCTGCGCGATTCCATTTTTTTCCCATTCGCAGATCCCTTTTTTCTTCCGCGCGTTTCAGTGTTGTGTGGAAGAAAAAAAATTCCGGAGCGAGGATACGAACTCTAGTCATCTACTGCTACCTCAAAGAGGTTAACCAGCCGGACTAGAATTACTTGTTGTGCACCTGAACGCAACTGGACATTTTTATCCTTCTTTATTACGCATTGGGAAAAGGCATTATATCTTCTGATTTTTCATTTCTCACTAGTGCGTCATGTTACTGACTATAGTGGGAGAGGCATACATGTTTACATCAATTTTAAATACATTTAAAAAAGTGTTTCACAAGGGGGGTAAACTGATGATTTAAGCACTGCCGATCTGATAAATTACGTATAAACACCGTGGTAGTTTTGACCGGGGAAAAAGTTGTTGACAACACACCCTGGATTTTTTTGTAAATAACGTGATAATTTACGAAAGGTGGACCAGATAACTTACGCACCCAGGGCCTGGTAACTTTTGATCGAGCAATTCTTTTTGTCGAAACATACCCCGTTAACTTCTATGTAAATAGCATGCTAATTCACACACCACCGACTTGGTAACTTGCATAAAAACACCGTGATAACTTCCATCCGGGAAAAAAAATTATAAACGTACTCCCGGTAAATTTTTGTGTAAATACCATATCATGCCACGACGTCCCGCAAGCCTCATAACAGTTAAGTACCAAACATTATGTTTATCTACTGTCCCGATCGACTCGACATCTATCGGGTGAGATGCTCGCGGTTGCGGTGGAGGGCTGCTATTCAACGATTCATGCATCACCATCACCGCTCGCGCACCCCCACAACTTCTGTTATAAGTAGTATGATAACAGACACATCGCAGATTCGATAACTTAGCTATAAACACCACAGTAACTTTAACCAAATGAAAAGGTTGTTATAACCAAAGTAACTTTAACCCACGAGGGGTTAAAAAGTTCCCCGAGTAACTTTATATGTAAATAGCATGATAATTTACGCTCCGTTTACATGATAACTTGTTGGGGAACGTAGTAATTTGAAAAAAAAAATCGACGCACACGCAAGATCATGGTGATGCATAGCAACGAGAGGGGAGAGTGTTGTCCACGTACCCTCGTAGACCGAAAGCGAAAGTGTTAACACAACGCGGTTGATGTAGTCGTACGTCTTCACGATCCGACCGATCAAGTACCGAACGCACGGCACCTCCGAGTTCAGCACACGTTCAGCTCGATGACGTCCCTCGAACTCTGATCCAGCCGAGTGTTGAGGGAGAGTTTCGTCAGCACGACGGCGTGGTGACGATGATGATGTTCTACCGACGCAGGGCTTCGCCTAAGCACCGCTACGATATTATCGAGGTGTAATATGGTGGAGGGGGCACCGCACACGGCTAAGAGATCGATGATCAATTGTTGTGTCTTTGGGGTGCCCCCTGCCCCCGTATATAAAGGATCAAAGGGGGGAGGTGCGGCCAACCTTGGGGCGCGCCAGGAGGAGTCCTACTCCCACCGGGAGTAGGACTCCCCCCCTTTTCCTAGTTGGATTAGGACTTGGGAGGGGGGAAAGAGGAGAGGGAGAAGAAGGAGGGGGGGCGCCGCCCCCTTCTCCTTGTCCTATTCGGACCAGGGGGGAGGGGCGCGCGGCCCAGCCCTAGCCGCCTCTCTTCTCTTCCACCTAGGCCCACTAAGGCCCATTATGTTGCCGGGGGGTTCCGGTAACCTCCCGGTACTCCGGTAAAATCCCGATTTCACCCGGAACCCTTCCGATATCCAAACATAGGCTTCCAATATATCAATCTTCATGTCTCGACCATTTCAAGACTCCTCGTCATGTCCGTGATCACATCCGGGACTCCGAACAACCTTCGGTACATCAAAACATATAAACTCATAATATAACTGTCATCGAAACGTTAAGCGTGCGGACCCTACGGGTTCGAGAACTATGTAGACATGACCGAGACACGTCTCCGGTCGATAACCAATAGCGGAACCTGGATGTTCATATTGGCTCCCACATATTCTACGAAGATCTTTATCGGTCAGACCGCATAACAACATACGTTGTTCCCTTTGTCATCGGTATGTTACTTGCCCGAGATTCGATCGTCGGTATCTCAATACCTAGTTCAATCTCGTTACCGGCAAGTCTCTTTACTCGTTCCATAATACATCATCTCGCAACAAACTCATTAGTTGCAATGCTTGCAAGGCTTAAGTGATGTGCATTACCAAGAGGGCCCAGAGATACCTCTCCGACAATCGGAGTGACAAATTCTAATCTCGAAATATGCCAACCCAACAAGTACCTTCGGAGACACCTGTAGAGCACCTTTATAATCACCCAGTTACGTTGTGACGTTTGGTAGCACACACAATGTACCTCTGGTAAACGGGAGTTGCATAATCTCATAGTCATAGGAACATGTATAAGTCATGAAGAAAGCAATAGCAACATACTAAACGATCAAGTGCTAAGCTAACGGAATGGGTCAAGTCAATCACATCATTCTCCTAATGATGTGATCCCGTTAATCAAATGACAACTCATGTCAATGGCTAGGAAACATAACCATCTTTGATCAACGAGCTAGTCAAGTAGAGGCATACTAGTGACACTCTGTTTGTCTATGTATTCACACAAGTATTATGTTTCCGGTTAATATAATTCTAGCATGAATAATAAACATTTATCATGATATAAGAAAATAGATAATAACTTCATTATTGCCTCTAGGGCATATTTCCTTCATAACTAAGATACAAATATCGTGATTACTTTGACCCCGAGAAAAAAGTTGTCGAAAGCAACCCCCCTCCCTCCCGTTTAATTTTTTTGTTAATTGCATGATAATTTAGTCACTGCAGTTCTGGTAACTTGCGTTCAAACACAATGATAACTTTGATCCGGAAAAAAAAGTATTGAAAAGATACCCCGTAATTTCTGTGTAAACAGCATGTTAATTTACACACTGCAGACATGATAAATTATATACAACACTATGGTAAGTTTGACCTGGGGGAAAGCTGTTGTAAATATACCCCTAATAAATTTTGTGTAAATAGCATGATACTTTACTCACAATGGATTTCATAGCTTACATACAAACATCATGATAAATTTGACCCATGGGGAAACTATTGTTGAAAACATTGGGCTGGGGGGGGGGGGTGTTGCGACACACCTCTGATAACTTCTATGTAAATAACATGATAATATATTGCTATCTGAATTGATAACTCACGTACAAACACCACGATAACTAGGTGTCCTGATAACTTCTGTGCAAATAACATGATAATACATGTACAACAGAGC
>NC_057811.1:78180986-78196148 GCF_018294505.1 Triticum aestivum | reverse complement strand
AAACATCATGATAAATTTGACCCATGGGGAAACTATTGTTGAAAACATTGGGCTGGGGGGGGGGGTGTTGCGACACACCTCTGATAACTTCTATGTAAATAACATGATAATATATTGCTATCTGAATTGATAACTCACGTACAAACACCACGATAACTAGGTGTCCTGATAACTTCTGTGCAAATAACATGATAATACATGTACAACAGAGCTGATAACTCAGGTACAAATATTGTGGTAACTTTTGACCCTGGAATAAAAGTTGTTGAAAAAAGATACCCCCGATAATTTCTGTGTAAATAACATGATACTATACGCACACCAGAGCTGATAACTCATGTATGAACACCACGGTAACTTTCACTCGTTTGTTCCTTCAAGAAGACATAACCTCGATACCTTGTTGTGTAAATAATATGGTAATATTCCACCACAGACCGCGGTAACTTTGATCCGGGGAGAACAAATTGAAAAACATACCCTCAATAACCTCAGCGGAAATGTTGGAAATATGCCCTAGAGGCAATAATAAAATGGTTATTATTATATTTCCTTGTTCATGATAATTGTCTATTATTCAAGCTATAATTGTATTAACCGGAAACCGCAATACATGTGTGAATACATAGATCGTAATATGTCCCTAGTGAGCCTCTAGTTGACTAGCTCATTGATCAATAGATGGTCATGGTTTCCTGACCATGGACATTGGATGTCGTTGATAACAGGATCACATCATTGGGAGAATGATGTGATGGACAAGACCCAATCCTAAGCATAGCACAAGATCGTGTAGTTCGTTTTGCTAGAGCTTTTCTAATGTCAAGTATCGTTTCCTTAGACCATGAGATTCTGCAACTCCCGGATACCGTAGGAATGCTTTGGGTGTACCAAACGTCACAACGTAACTGGGTGGCTATAAAGGTGCACTACAGGTATCTCCGAAAGTGTCTATTGGGTTGGCACGAATCAAGACTGGGATTTGTCGCTCCGTATGACGGAGAGGTATCTCTGGGCCCACTCGGTAATGCATCATCATAATGAGCTCAATGTGACTAAGGAATTAGCCACGGGATCATGCGTTACGGAATGAGTAAAGAGACTTGCCGGTAACGAGATTGAACGAGGTATGGGGATACCGACGATCGAATCTCGGGCAAGTAACATACCGATAGACAAAGGGAATTGAATGTGGGATTGATTGAATCCCCGACATCGTGGTTCATCCGGTGAGATCATTGTGGAACATGTGGGAGCCAATATGGGTATCCAGATCCCGCTATTGGTTATTGGCCGAAGAGGTGTCTCGGTCATGTCTGCATGGTTCCCGAACCCGTAGGGTCTACACACTTAAGGTTCGGTGACGCTAGAGTTGTTATGGGAAATAGTATGTGGTTACCGAAGGTTGTTCGGAGTCCCGGATGAGATCTCGGACGTGACGAGGAACTCCGGAATGGTCCGGAGGTGAAGATCAATATATTGGACGAAGGGTATTGGAGTCCGGGATCGTACCGGTGGTACCGGGTGACGACCAGCGTGTCCGAAAGGGGTTTCGGAGGCCCCGACAAGCGTTGGGGGGGGGCTTATGGGCCAAGGGGAGGGGCACATCAGCCCACTAAGGGGTTGTGCGCCCCTCCCACCCCATCTCACGTAACATGGAGAGGTGGGGCGCCTCCCCTAGGGCTGCCACCCCTCCCAGCTTGGGGGGCAAGTTTCCTAGGGGTGGGGGCGCCCAAACCCATCGAGGGTTTCCCCTGTGGCCGCCGCCCCTCCCCTAGGGAAACCCTAGAGCACCTCCTCCTCCCCCCTTTCCCCTATATATAGTGAGGGAGAGAGAGGGCAGCCGCACCCTTCCCCTGGCGCAGCCCACTCCCTCCCCAACACCTCCTCCTCCTCCGTAGTGCTTGGCGAAGCCCTGCCGGAGAACTGCAAGCTCCACCACCACGCCGTCGTGCTGTCAGAGCTCTCCCTCAACTTCTCCTCTCCCCTTGCTGGATTAACAAGGAGGAGACGTCCCCGGGCTGTACGTGTGTTGAACACGGAGGCGCCGTCCGTTCGGTGCTAGATCGGATCTTACGCGATTTGAATCGCCGCGAGTACAACTCCATCAACCGCGTTCTTGTAACGCTTCCTCTTAGCGATCTTCAAGGGTATTAAGATGCACTCCCTCTCTCTCGTTGCTAGCATCTCCTAGATTGATCTTGGTGACACGTAGGAAAATTTTGAATTATTACTACGTTCCCCAACAGTGGCATCAGAGCTAGGTCTATGCCTAGATTCTATGCACGAGTAGAACACAAGTAGTTGTGGGCGATGATTTGTTCAATTTGCTTACCGTTACTAGTCTTATCTTGATTCGGCGGCTGTGACGCCCCCGATTTGACCGTACACTAATCATGCACGCAAATGTGTACGATCAAGATCAGGGACTCACGGGAAGATATCACAACACAACTCTACAACATAAATAAATCATACAAGCATCATAATACAAGCCAGGGGCCTCGAGGGCTCGAATACATGTGCTCGATCATAGACGAGTCAGCGGAAGCAACAATATCTGAGTACAGACATAAGTTAAACAAGTTTGCCTTAAGAAGGCTAGCACAAACTGGGATACAGATCGAACGAGGCGCAGGCCTCCTGCCTGGGATCCTCCTAACTACTCCTGGTCGTCGTCAGCGGACTGCACGTAGTAGTAGGCACCTCCAGTGCCGTAGGTGTCGTCGTCGACGGTGGCGTCTGGCTCCTGGACTCCAACATCTGGTTGCGACAACCAGGTAGAAAGGAAAGGGGGAAAAGAGGGAGAGAAGCAACCGTGAGTACTCATCCAAAGTACTCGCAAGCAAGGAGCTACACTACATATGCATGGGTATATGTGTAAAGCGGCATATCAGTGGGCTGAACTGCAGAATGCCAGAATAAGAGGGGGATAGCTAATCCTGTCGAAGACTACGCTTCTGGCCATCTCCATCTTGCAGCATGTAGAAGAGAGTAGATTGAAGTCCTCCAAGTAGCATCGCATAGCATAATCCTACCCGGCGATCCCCTCCTCGTCGCCCTATTAGAGAGCGATCACCGGGTTGTATCTGGCACTTGGAAGGGTGTATTTTATTAAGTATCCAGTTCTAGTTGTCATAAGGTCAAGGTACAACTCCGGGTCGTCCTTTTACCGAGGGACACGGCTATTCGAATAGATAAACTTCCCTGCAGGGGTGCACCACATAACCCAACACGCTCGATCCCATTTGGTCGGACACACTTTTCTGGGTCATGCCCGGCCTCGTAAGATCAACACGTCGCAGCCCCACCTAGGCACAACAGAGAGGTCAGCACGCCGGTCTAAATCCTATGGCGCAGGGGTCTGGGCCCATCGCCCATTGCACACCTGCACGTTGCGAACGCGGCCGGAAGTAGACCTAGCCTAGTGGCGTTCCAGTCCAATCCGGCGCGCGCCACTTAATCGCTGACGTCACGAAGGCTTCGGCTGATACCACGACGGCGAGTGCCCATAACTGTTCCCGCGTAGTTGGTTAGTGCGTATAGACCAAATGGCCAGACTCAGATCAAATACCAAGAACTCGTTAAACGTGTTATTTTGAAGTAACCGCGGACGACGTCCAGGGCCAGGTCCACCTCTCGCCTAGGTGGTCTCAACCTGCCCTGTCGCTCTGCCACAAAGATCCACTTGCGGGTACTCCTACGAGCCGACCCGACTTTAGTCACCACAGGTGTCATGTATATAGTATATAAGTATATACCCGTGATCACCGCCCAAGTGATCACGGCCCGATAGTATAGCACAGCAGACGGACAAGAATGTAGGGCCACTGATGGAAAACTAGCATCCTATACTAAGCATGTAGGATTGCAGTTAAAGGTAACAACAGTAGTAGCAAGGACAGGCTATGCATCAGGATAGGATTAACAGAAAGCAGTAACATGCTACACTACTCTAATGCAAGCAGTATAGAGAAGAATAGGCGATATCTGGTGATCAAGGGGGGGGCTTGCCTGGTTGCTCTGGCAAGTAGGAGGGGTCGTCAACTCCGTAGTCAAACTGGGCAGCAGCAGCGTCGGTCTCGTAGTCTACCGGAGAGAAGAGGGGGAAGAAACAGTAAATACAATGCAAACATAAGCATGACGATGCGTGACATGACAATGAGCGGTACTAGGTGTGCCCTAACGCGGCAGTAGGTGGTACCGGCGAAGGGGGGGAATATCCGGGAAAGTATTCCCGATGTATCGCATTTTCGGACAGATGGACCGGAGGTGAAATGTTGCAGGTTCACTATGCTAGGGACGTGTGGTGAACGAACGGGCTACGTATTCAGATTCGTCTCGTCGTTCTGAGCAACTTTCATGTAGAAAACATTTTCATCCGAGTTACGGATTATTTTATATAAATTTTCAAAGATTAAACCATTTTCTGGAATTATTTAAATTAACAGAAAAGGGAATTATGACATCAGCATGGTGCAATGCTGACGTCAGCAGGTCAACAGGTCGGCTGACCAGTCAAACCAGACAGGTGGCGCCCACATGTCAGCCACTGTTAATTAACAGAGTTTAAATTAAACTAATTTGAGGTTAAATAGTTACTGGGCCCCACATGTCAGTCTCTAATTAGTAACTAATTAGGTTTTAATTATTAAAATGTTTTAATTATAGGATTAAGCGGTGAGGCCCGCACGTCAGTGGCTGGGGCCTGCCCAGTCAGCCTAGTTGACCAGGTCAACTGGTCAACAGGGGGCCAGGGGGCCCACTGGCAATGACCCAGGGGGTGGCCCCAGGTGTGCCAGCTCAGCACGGCCGGCGGCTCACCGCCGGCGACGCCAAACGCGGCGTCACGGCTCGGATCTCGCCGGAAAACGCGTACAGGGCTCGGGGAGGAGCGGGGCTAGTCTCATTCGAACGAGCTCTCAGCGCCGCATCCAGTGGTGGCTGTAGCATCGCCGGACTTGGCCGGAATCGGCACCGGTGAGCGGCGGAGGTGGCGGCGTGCACGGGTGCTCGATGAAAACGGAGCTACGGTGTGTAGCAGCTTGAACGGAAGGGCTGGGTGTTCTCTAAGCAGCGCGGCGAGCACGTTGGGCACTAGCCCGTGACCAAAAGGTCACCGGAGATGCGCCGGCGACCAAACAAGGCGGCCGTGGTTCGGGCTTCGTCGGGGTAGTGGCTACGGGTGGCTAGAGAGGGCAGGGGACGGCGCGTTCGGCGCAGGAGCTCACCGGGGGAGCGTGGGGTCTGGGCAGAGGGCTCGGGGAGGACCGGTGGCGTAGATCAAGGACGAGGACGATGCGGTGGCCGAGCCAGAGAAGAAGAAGAGTGCGGCGACGCGAGGGGCTCCGGGGCTCGATCCGGCGGTGTAGTGGAAGCAGAGGACCACAGCGGAGCTGTAGGACTTGCCTGGGCGAAGAACGGACGACGGTGGCCACGGCTACGGCGATCGACGGCGACGGAGGCACTCGGGCATCTCAAACAGAGGCGAGGAAGGGGACGAGAGGGGGATTGTGGGCGCGCTAGGGTTTTTGGGGAGGGCGAGGGGGCATGTGGGGTGGGGAGACGAGGGGAGCCCGTGGCTTTGCCCTTATCCTCTCTCGGCGAGGCCGGCGAGGAGGTCGGGGTCGACCTCACCCCTGTAGCGACACGGAGCAGAGGAACAGGAAGGGGAGGGAGCGACCGGTGAGGGGGGAGTGGGCCGGCCTGCTGGGCCAGCTCGCTCGGGTGGGCCGAAGCCCAAGTGAGGCAGGGGCTTTCTCTCTCTCTGCTTTTCCTTTTTTTCTTTTCTTTGTTTTTCTTTTTATATTCAGCAGCTTTTGCATTTTCTGTTTAGCCAATAATGACTTTGCAAAATTATGCCACTGGCCAAAACAATTTCAAAGAATTATTGGGCACTGCCACAAAAAGATTGTGAGGCTTTTGAAATAGTTTGCAACCTTCATAAACTAAAAAGGCATTTAAACTATAGTTTTAGCCACTGTTTTAAAGTGGTTTAGGGCACTTAGACATTTGCAAAAATGTTGGTTCACTACCAATATTAGGTATGGATTATTTGGCACATGAAGAACATTTTAGTTTTAATATTTGAAAACTTTTATTGTTTGCTTGATTTTGACTTTGAATTTTGAAACGATTTGACCTAACAGTAGATTAGCAACAGTAACTGTGGTGACGTGGCACCATTGGCGTGGGATTACTGTAGCTTGATTATCCGGGCGTTACAAAACTCCTCCACTACAAGAAATCTCGTCCCGAAATTTAGGAGGTAGAAGGAAACAGTGCGGGGTATTCGTCACGCAGGCGATCCTCGCGTTCCCAAGTGGCTTCATCTTCAGAATGGTGCGACCACTGGACTTTGAGGAACTTGATCGCCTTCTGACGTGTGTGGTGTTCAGCTTGGTCGAGAATGCGGACCAGATGCTCCTTATAGGAGAGGTCCTGCTGCAATTCGAGCACTTCATGATCCAGTGCTCGGATTGGGTCCTTGAAGCAACGGCGGAGCTGTGACACATGGAACACATCGTGAACCTGAGAAAGGTTCGGCGGAAGTTCCAGTTGGTATGCCACTTTTCCACGCCTTTCGAGAATAGTGAATGGGCCAATATATCGAGGAGCTACTTTGCCCTTGATTCCAAAGCGGTGAGCACCCTTCATTGGTGTGACTCGAAGATAAGCCTTTTCGCCAGGTTGATAGACCAAGTCTTTATGATGACGGTCATACTGACTCTTCTGACGTGACTGAGCAGTCTTGAGATTCTCATGAATAATGAGGACTTGTTCTTCGGCATGTTGGATAATATCCGGACCAAAGAGTGGACGATCTCCAGTTTCTGACCAGTTCAGAGGGGTTCGGCACTTTCGTCCATATAACACTTCAAAGGGGGCCATCTTCAGACTAGCTTGATAACTATTATTATAAGAGAACTCAGCATACGGGAGAGATTCCTCCCATTTCTCGCCGAAGGAAATAACACAAGCTCGAAGCATGTGTTCGAGAACTTGGTTGACGCGTTCAACTTGCCCTTGCGACTGAGGATGAAACGCAGTACTGAATGACAGATGAGTTCCCATAGCTTCTTGGAAACTTGCCCAGAATCTTGAAGTGAATAAGCTGCCACGGTCTGAGCTGATAACCAATGGAATACCGTGGAGTGAAACAATCCTGGACATATAGAGCGTTGCCAGCTGACTAGCAGTGATCGTTTCTTTGACCGCTAGGAAATGTGCAACTTTGGAAAGCCGGTCAATGACGACAAGAATAGCATCATTACCTTTCTGTGATTTGGGAAATCCAGTGACGAAGTCCATCTCAACATGGTCCCATTTCCATTCAGGAATAGAGATAGGTTGCAGAGTTCCAGCAGGCCTTTGATGTTCTGCTTTGATACGACGGCAAACGTCACACTCAGCAACATAACGAGCAATGTCTTGCTTCATATTAGACCACCAGAATCTCTGACGGATGTCTTGGTACATCTTTGTACTACCAGGATGGATACATAGAGGCGTATCATGAGCTTCTTTCATAACTTCCTGTGTCATTTCCAGGTTTTTCTCTGCACATGGCACCACTAGGCGGCCCTTGAAGTACAAAGTGCCATCTTTAGCAATGTGAAGAATGAGGGCTTTCCTTCTGCAAGGTAGCGCTTAATCTTGTGGGCTTCAGAGTCATATCCATGTATTCTCTTGATGGAGTCCAAGAGATCTGGTTCGACGGCCAGGGTATTGAGGGAACCCTGGGAAACAACACGGAGGTTCATCTTGCGAAACTCCTTAGGAGGGGGAGCGAGTGCACCCGGAGGAACAATATGGAGGTTAAGCTTCCGGAATTCTTCAACAAGCGAGGGCTGAACTTTGTGAAGCTGGAGGTGGTTGCAGTAAGACTTGCGGCTCAAGGCATCAGCCATTACATTAGCCTTGCCTGGCGTATAGGAAATACCCAAGTCAAAGTATGCAACAAGCTCCATCCATCTCTGCTGACGGAGGTTCAGGTCTGGCTGAGTAAACAGATACTTCAGACTTTGGTGGTCAGTGAAGATCTCGCAACGATTACCGAGAAGGTAGTGTCGCCACTGCTTCAGCGCATGAATGACAGCAGCAAGTTCGAGGTCGTGAACTGGGTAGTTCTCTTCGTGAGGGCGCAATTGCCGAGAGGCATAAGCAATTACTTTGCGGTCTTGCATTAGGAAACAGCCTAATCCTTGACGGGAAGCGTCGCAGTAAATGACGAAGTCCTTCTTAGTATCAGGTGGAGCTAGAACTGGGGCAGAAGTCAACTTGTCTTTGAGTGCCTGGAAACTTTCCTGACATTTGTTTGTCCATTGGAACTTGACGCCCTTATGCAACAGGTTAGTCAGAGGCCTGGCGATCTTGGAGAAGTTCTCGACGAATCGACGGCAATAGCTGGCGAGACCGAGAAAACTTCTGACTTGCTTAACGTTCTTGGGAGGAGTCCAATCAAGGATAGCCTGGACTCGTTCAGGGTTGACGGCAATACCATCCTTAGAGATGACATGCCCAAGATAGGTTACTTCGGGTAGCCAGAATTCACATTTGGAGAACTTGGCATATAGTTGATGCTCTCGTAGCTTTTCCAGCACAAGATGAAGATGTTCAGCATGTTCTTCTTTGTTCTTGGAAAATACCAGGATATCATCCAGATAAACCACGACGAACTTGTTGAGGTAATCCATGAATATATAGTTCATCAGACGAGAGAAGGTGGCAGGAGCATTGGTTAAACCGAAAGACATGACGGTGTACTCGTATGAACCATATCGAGTCACGAAGGCGGTCTTTGGGATATCCTCTTCGCGAACACGGATCTGGTGGTAACCCAACCTCAAGTCGAGCTTAGAGAACACTGATGAACCCGCCAGTTGATCATATAGATCATTGATCCGAGGAAGAGGGTATTTATTCTGAATGGTAGCTTGGTTTATAGGACGGTAGTCTTGAACTAATTGGTTTGTCCCATCCTTCTTCTTGACAAAGAGAGAAGGTGCTCCCAAAGGAGAGCAACTTGGGCGAATGAATCCTTTGCGAAGAGAATTGTCGATTTCCTCCTTAAGCTCAAGGAGTTCATGTGGCGGCATCTTGTAGGGTCGCTTGGCTATAGGAGTGGTGCCTGGTTTCAAGTCGATGATGAATTCGACAGCTCTAGCAGGGGGAATCCCTGGAAGTTCTTCAGGGAAGACGTCGAGGAATTCACGCACGACGGGAATGTTTTCAATGCCCTCGAGTGGTGCGGCGTTCAAGGCATTCAATGCATAGAGCCTGGCCTCGGCATTTTGCACCAAATGAGCTTGGTAAGCAACTATTTCATCTGAAGGGTGAAGTAGATGGACGGTCTTAGTGGCGCAAACTATAGAAGCAGTATGCGCTTTCAACCAATCCATCCCCAAAATGAGGTCGATGTTAGACGACTTCAGGATAATGGGAGAGGCATAGAATTCCAGCCCTTCGATTTCAACGGGGACGTCGTGACTAACCATAGAGGTTTGACATTGGCCCGCAGGGGTGTGTACCACTAGTGGAGTGTTCATCTCTTCGTATTTAATGCCATGCAGGAATGCAAATTCTGCTGATATGAATGAATGGGATGCTCCTGTATCAAATAAAACGAATGCTGGTACTGAATTTACGAGGAGTGTACCCATCACAGTTGCAGGCTTGTCTTGAGCTTCGTTGAGATCAACGTGGTTGGCATGAACACGACCATAAGACTTGGCCTTGTTGCTGCGGGGCTGGTTGCTTCCATGGCCAGTTGCTGGAAGGGCCAGTTGATTCTGGTTCTGGTTGAATTCTCTAGCACGGTATCCTGGTTGACCACACCTGAAGCACAGGCCATTATTGGGAGTGGGAACAGGAGCTTGGGGTGGTAGAGCTGGAAGTCTTGACTGCCTAGATGGTGGTGGAGGCAGACGAGGTGTAGCATAGGTCTGCCTTGGGGCAGATGCATTTGGACGGTACATGCTGTTCGGGATCCATATCTTACGCTTCTGTGAGGGCGGGCCCGAAGATGAGCCCGTGTCACGGTTGCGCCTGTGAGAGCTCTGGTATTCCTGCAGACCAGTTTCGACATTGATGGCCTTGTTCACCAAGGTGGCGAAATCAGCAAAATCATGCACTAGCAGTGCGAGCTTGATGTCAGCTTGAAGGCCATCACGGAACTTCTCCAGTCTGCGTGCATCAGTTGCAATGTCCTCTTCAGCATAGCGAGACAAGTCCAGAAACTCCCGCTGATAAGCTGCAACAGTTTTGTTGCCTTGGATGAGGTTGCGGAACTCACGCTTCTTCCGGTCCATGACTCCCTGAGGAATGAAGCGGGCACGAAAAGCTGCTTGGAAGTCTGGCCAGGTGATGATTGTTCCAGCTGGCAGAGTACGCATGTGGCTGTCCCACCATTGAGCTGCGGGTCCCTTCAGAAAGAAGGAAGCAAAGGTGACATAGCTGGCAGGGGCTACAACGGCAGACTCCATCTCATAGGTGATGTCACGGAGCCAGTCATCAGCATCCAGAGGCTGAGTTGAGCTGCGGTACACAGTTGGATCGAGGCGCATGAAATCCTGCAGAGTTACTGGGGTTGGTTGCTGGTCCATATTGGGGCGAGGAAACCGAGCCATCATATTTTCCATGATTTGGCCGTTCAGTTCTAACTGTTGGATCATACCAGCCATGTACTCAGGTGGTGGTGGGGCATTGCCACCACTACCACGACCACCTGTTCTAACCATCCTGCTAATATATAACAGGGGTAGTTCAGCATTGAGAAATTTGCAAAGAAAAGAATCATTCATGATGAAACATGCATAATGAAAGGAGCACGATAGCTACTACATAGTAGTCGGCATAACTTACAAAAGGGGTCATGCATAGAGTTCAGTACACAGAGTTCAGTACAAAGACTAAAACAACATAGGCGGCACACAGGCTCGCGGCGAATGCATCTAACACTAACAAGCAAGCCTACATCAGTCCCAAGAGGTACTGTGGAGGTAGGTGTAGCCTGAAAGCTGGTAGTGTCGCATCGGGAACTCCACGTCAGCAACCTGGGATCCGCGAATACTCTGGTGCAGAACCTGACGCTCAGGTGGCAGAAGAGGTCCAAGTGCGGGAGAGTGGCCTCCCACATCTGGCCAGCCGACACCCTAGGGCATCACAGTCCTGGCTGGGTAGATCGCAGAACGGGGCGGCTCCCTAGATCGGACAAAGGGGTGCAACGGCGTCAGAGCACGATAAAGGTGCTGATGGGTGGTGTACAACTCGTCGCGAAGAGCTGGGTTAGCTCGATCCAGCCCATCAGCATGCAGAACCAGGTTCTTATGGTAGAAGGGCTCTCGGGTGACAGTGGAGTAGGCAGCAGTATAGTATCCCTCCGCACCAACATCAGATGCGATAGCAATGTGCCTGAAAGGGGAGGTGTCCAACTCCCGATACTCTCCACGAAGACGTGTCAGAGTAGCATAGGCAGCATCGTGGACAGCCATATCGATGGTCACTCCAACACCATGAGCGGTGTGCAGCACAGTAGTGGAGTCATACTCTCGCGAGTAGAGGTGGACGATGGCACGGTACTGCTCCTGGTTAAAGTCCTGGTACTCCTCGTAGACGATGTACTCAGGGTGCCAGCGATAACCCAGATAGGTCATCATCTCAGCTAGCACAGCAGGTGATCCCGAGGCACCAATGGCCGTCGTGTGGCGCACGACCTGCCTCGTGGGTTCCATCTGAAAGCAAAGATGTTTCAAAGGAGTCAAATGACAGTGTGTGAATTGTTCAAAATACTATTCTAAGAAACAACTATGGCTTATCCAACTTTGGGGTGAATGCGGTCACGGGACCCTAGTGTTAGAGTTAGTAAATTCGTTTAACCCGAGTAGAAGAGAGTTCAGAGTCCCAGAGTAAAGGTCGAGGAGTAAAAGATCCTAGTACCACCCAATGGCGGCGTGGGCCCGTAAGACACACAACCATGTTAGTAAAAAAAATCGTAATGCCTACACTCGACTTCGGCCAAGGAGTGTGGATACGGGGATTCCTACAGGCAGTCGGCTCTGATACCAACTTGTGATGCCCCCGATTTGACCGTACACTAATCATGCACGCAAATGTGTACGATCAAGATCAGGGACTCACGGGAAGATATCACAACACACCTCTACAACATAAATAAGTCATACAAGCATCATAATACAAGCCAGAGGGCTCGAATACAAGTGCTCGATCATAGACGAGTCAGCGGAAGCAACAATATATGAGTACAGACATAAGTTAAACAAGTTTGCCTTAAGAAGGCTAGCACAAACTGGGATACAGATCGAACGAGGCGCACGCCTCCTGCCTGGGATCCTCCTAACTACTCCTGGTCGTCGTCAGCGGACTGCACGTAGTAGTAGGCACCTCCAGTGCCGTAGGTGTTGTCGTCGACGGTGGCATCTGGCTCCTGGACTCCAACATCTGGTTGCGACAACCAGGTAGAATGGAAAGGGGGAAAAGAGGGAGAGAAGCAACCGTGAGTACTCATCCAAAGTACTCGCAAGCAAGGAGCTACACTACATATGCATGGGTATATGTGTAAAGGGGCATATCAGTGGGCTGAACTGTAGAATGCCAGAATAAGAGGGGGATAGCTAATCCTGTCGAAGACTACGCTTCTGGCCATCTCCATCTTGCAGCATGTAGAAGAGAGTAGATTGAAGTCCTCCAAGTAGCATCACATAGCATAATCCTACCCGGCGATCCCCTCCTCGTCGCCCTGTTAGAGAGCGATCACCGGGTTGTATCTGGCACTTGGAAGGGTGTATTTTGTTAAGTATCCGGTTCTAATTGTCATAAGGTCAAGGTACAACTCCGGGTCGTCCTTTTACCAAGGGACACGGCTATTCGAATAGATAAACTTCCCTGCAGGGGTGCACCACATAACCCAACACGCTCGATCCCATTTGGCCGGACACACTTTTCTGGGTCATGCCCGGCCTCGTAAGATCAACACGTCGCAGCCCCACCTAGGCACAACAGAGAGGTCAACACGCCGGTCTAAATCCTATGGAGCAGGGGTCTGGGCCGATCGCCCATTGCACACCTGCACGTTGCGAACGCGGCCGGAAGCAGACCTAGCCTAGTGGCGTTCCAGTCTAATCCGGCGCGCGCCACTCAGTCGCTGACATCACGAAGGCTTCGGCTGATACCACGACGTCGAGTGCCCATAACTGTTCCCGCGTAGTTGGTTAGTGCGTATAGACCAAATGGCCAGACTCAGATCAAATACCAAGAACTCGTTAAGCGTGTTATTTTGAAGTAACCACGGACGCCGTCCAGGGCCAGGCCCACCTCTCGCCTAGGTGGTCTCAACCTGCCCTGTCGCTCCGCCACAAAGATCCACTTGCGGGTACTCCTACGAGCCGACCCGACTTTAGTCACCACAGGTGTCATGTATATAGTATATAAGTATATACACGTGATCACCCCCAAGTGATCACGGCCCGATAGTATAGCACAGCAGATGGACAAGAATGTAGGGCCACTGATGGAAAACTAACATCCTATACTAAGCATGTAGGATTGCAGTTAAAGGTAACAACAGTAGTAGCAAGGACAGGCTATGCATCAGGATAGGATTAACGGAAAGCAGTAACATGCTACACTACTCTAATGCAAGCAGTATAGATCAAGGGCGGGGGCTTGCCTGGTTGCTCTGGCAAGTAGGAGGGGTCGTCAACTCCGTAGTCGAACTGGGCAGCAGCGTCGGTCTCGTAGTCTACCGGAGAGAAGAGGGGGAAGAAACAGTAAATACAATGCAAACATAAGCATGACGATGCGTGACATGACAATGAGCGGTACTAGGTGTGCCCTAACGCGGCAGTAGGTGGTACCGGCGGAGGGGGGGACATCCGGGAAAGTATTCCCGATGTATCGCATTTTCGGATAGATGGACCGGAGGTGAAATGTTGCAGGTTCACTATGCTAGGGACGTGTGGTGAACGAACGGGCTGCGTATTCGGATTCGTCTCGTCGTTCTGAGCAACTTTCATGTAGAAACCATTTTCATCCGAGTTACGGATTATTTTATATGAATTTTCAAAGATTAAACCATTTTCTGGAATTATTTAAATTAACAGAAAAGGGAATTATGACATCAGCATGGTGCAATGCTGACGTCAGCAGGTCAACAGGTCGGCTGACCAGTCAAACCAGACAGGTGGCGCCCACATGTCAGCCACTGTTAATTAACAGAGTTTAAATTAAACTAATTTGAGTTTAAATAGTTACTGGGCCCCACATGTCAGTCTCTAATTAGAAACTAATTAGGTTTTAATTATTAAAATGTTTTAATTATAGGATTAAGCGGTGGGGCTCACACGTCAGTGGCTGGGGCCTGCCCAGTCAGCCTAGTTGACCATGTCAACTGGTCAACAGGGGGCCAGGGGGCCCACTGGCAGTGACCCAGAGGGTGGCCCCAGGTGTGCCAGCTCAGCGCGGCCGGCGGCTCAACGCCGGCGATGCCAAACGCGGCGGCGCGGCTCGGATCTCGCCGGAAAACGCGTACAGGGCTCGGGGAGGAGCGGGGCTAGTCTCATTCGAACAAGCTCTCAGCGCCGCATCCAGTGGTGGCGGTAGCATCGCCGGACTTGGCCGGAATCGGCGCCAGTGAGCGGCGGAGGTGGCGGCGTGCACGGGTGCTCGATGAAAACGGAGCTACGGCGTGTAGCAGCTTGAACGGAAGGGCAGGGTGTTCTCTAAGCAGCGCGGCGAGCACGTTGGGCACTAGCCCGTGACCAAAAGGTCACCGGAGACGCGCCGGCGACCAAACGAGGCGGCGGTGGTTCGGGCTTCGTCGGGGTAGTGGCTACGGGCGGCTAGAGAGGGCAGGGGACGGCGCGTTCGCCGCAGGAGCTCACCGGGGGAGCGTGGGGTCTGGGCAAAGGGCTTGGGGAGGACCGGTGGCGTAGATCAAGGACGAGGACGATGTGGTGGCCGAGCCGGAGAAGAAGAAGAGTGCGGCGACTCGAGGGGCTCCGGGGCTCGATCCGGCGGTGTAGTGGAAGCAGAGGACCACGGCGGAGCTGTAGGACTTGCCGGGGAGACGAACGGACGACGGTGGCCACGGCTACGGCGATCGATGGCGAGGGGGGCGCTCGGGCATCTCGAACAGAGGCGGGG
>NC_057811.1:78161098-78180653 GCF_018294505.1 Triticum aestivum | reverse complement strand
CATGTGGGGTGGGGAGACGAGGGGAGCCTGTGGCTTTGCCCTTATCCTCTCCCGGCGAGGCCGGCGAGGAGGTCAGGGTCGACCTCGCCCCTGTAGCGACACGGAGCAGAGGAACAGGAAGGGGAGGGAGCGACCGGTGAGGGGGGAGTGGGCCGGCCTGCCGGGCCAGCTGGCTCGGGTGGGCCGAAGCCCAAGTGAGGCAGGGGCTTTCCCTCTCTCTGCTTTTCCTTTTTTTTTCTTTGCTTTTCTTTTTATTTTCAGCAGCTTTTGCATTTTCTGTTTAGCCAATAATGACATTGCAAAATTATGCCACTGGCCAAAACAATTTCAAAGAATTATTGGGCACTGCCACAAAAAGATTGTCAGGCTTTTGAAATAGTTTGCAACCTTCATAAACTAAAAAGGCATTTAAACTATAGTTTTAGCCACTATTTTAAAGTGGTTTAGTGCACTTAGACATTTGCAAAAATGTTGGTTCACTACCAATATTAGGTATGGATTATTTGGCACATGAAGAACATTTTAGTTTTAATATTTGAAAACTTTTATTGTTTGCTTGATTTTGAATTTGAATTTTGAAACGGTTTGACCTAACGGTAGATTAGCAACAGTAACTGTGGTGACGTGGCACCATTGGCGTGGGATTACTGTAGCTTGATTATCCGGGCGTTACAGTGGCACTGTGGGATGAAGCGGCTCGGACTGACCTTACATGTACTCTTACGTGAGACAGGTTTCACCGACTGACATGCACTTGATGCATAAGGTGGCTAGCGGGTGTCTGTCTCTCCCACTTCAGTTGGATCGGATTCGATGAAGAGGGTCCTTATGTAGGGTAAATAGCAATTGGCATATCACCATTGTTGCTTTTGCGTAGGTAAGAAACGTTCTTGCTAGAAACCCATAGCAGCCACGTAAAACATGCAACAACAATTAGAGGACGTCAAACTTGTTTTTGCAGGGTATGCTATGTGATGTGATATGGCCAAAAGGATGTGATGAATTATGATATATGTGATGTATGAGATTGATCATGTTCTTGTAATAGGAATCACGACTTGCATGTCGATGAGTATGACAACCGGCAGGAGCCATAGGAGTTGTCTTAATTTATTATATGACCTGCGTGTTGGAAATATGCCCTAGAGGCAATAATAAATGGTTATTATTATATTTCTTTGTTCATGGTAATTGTCTATTATTCATGCTATAATTGTATTGTCCGGAAATCGTAATACATGTGTGAATACATAGACCACAACCTGTCCCTAGTAAGCCTCTAGTTGACTAGCTCGTTGATCAACAGATAGTCATGGTTTCCTGACTATGGACATTGGATGTCATTGATAACGGGATCACATCATTAGGAGAATGATGTGATGGACAAGACCCAACTTAAGCATAGCATAAAAGATCGTGTAGTTTCGTTTGCTAGAGCTTTTCCAATGTCAAGTATCTTTTCCTTAGACCATGAGATCGTGCAACTCCCGGATACCGTAGGAGTGCTTTGGGTGTGCCAAACGTCACAACGTAACTGGGTGACTATAAAGGTGCATTACGGGTATCTCCGAAAGTGTCTGTTGGGTTGGCACGGATCGAGACTGGGATTTGTCACGGAGAGGTATCTCTGGGCCCACTCGGTAATGCATCATCATAATGAGCTCAATGTGACTAAGGCGTTAGTCACGGGATCATGCATTGCGGTACGAGTAAAGAGACTTGCCGGTAACGAGATTGAACAAGGTATTGGGATACCGACGATCGAATCTCGGGCAAGTAACATACCGTTTGACAAAGGGAATTGCATACGGATTGATTGAATCCTCGACACCGTGGTTCATCCGATGATATCATCGTGGAACATGTGGGAGCCAACATGGGTATCCAGATCCCGCTGTTGGTTATTGACCGGAGAGGCGTCTCGGTCATGTCTGCATGTCTCCCGAACCCGTAGGGTCTACACACTTAAGGTCCGGTGACGCTAGGGTTGTAGAGATATATGTATGCGGAAACCCGAAAGTTGTTCGGAGTCCCGGATGAGATCCCGGACGTCACGAGAGGTTCCGGAATGGTACGGAGGTAAAGATTTATATATGGGAAGTCTTATTTTGGTCGCCGGAAAAGTTTCGCGCTTTATCGGTATTGTACCGGGAGTGCCGAAAGGGGTCCGGGGGTCCACCAAGGGGGTCCACCAGCCCCGGGGGGCCACATGGGCTGTAAGGGGTGCGCCTTGGCCTATATGGGCCAAGGGCACCAGCCCCAAGAGGCCCATGCGCAAGAGATAAGAAAGAAGGGAGAGTCCTAAAGGGGGAAGGCACCTCCGAGGTGCCTTGGGGGGGAAGGACTCCCCCCTGGCCGCACCCTTCCTTGAAGGAAGGGGCAAGGCTGCGCCCCCCCTCTCCCTTGGCCCTATATATAGTGGGGGGAAGGGAGGGCAGCAACATCTAAGCCTTGGGCGCCTCCCTCCTCCCCTGCAACACCTCTCTCTCTCGCAGAAGCTCGGCGAAGCCCTGCCGGAGACCCGCTACATCCACCACCACGCCGTCGTGCTGTTGGATCTCCATCAACCTCTCCTTCCCCCTTGCTGGATCAAGAAGGAGGAGACGTCGCTGCACCGTACGTGTGTTGAACGCGGAGGTGCCGTCCGTTCGGCACTCGGTCATCGGTGATTTGGATCACGGCGAGTACGACTCCGTCATCCACGTTCATTGGAACGCTTCCGCTCGCGATCTACAAGGGTATGTAGATCCACTCCTTTCCCCTCGTTGCTAGTAGACTCCATAGATGCATCTTGGTGAGCGTAGGAAAATTTTAAATTATGCTACGATTCCCAACAGTGGCATCATGAGCCAGGTCTATGCGTAGTTACTATGCACGAGTAGAACACAAAGCAGTTGTGGGCGTTGAGTTTGCCAATTCTTCTTGCCGCTACTAGTCTTTTCTTGTTTCGGCGGCATTGTAGGATGAAGCGGCCCGGACCGACCTTACACGTACTCTTACGTGAGACAGGTTCCATCGACTGACATGCACTAGATGCATAAGGTGGCTAGCGGGTGTCTGTCTCTCCTACTTTAGTCGGAACGGATTCGATGAAAAGGGTCCTTATGAAGGGTAAATAGAAATTGGCAAATCACGTTGTGGTCATACGTAGGTAAGAAACGTTCTTGCTAGAAACCTACAAACCACGTAAAAAACTTGCAACAACAATTAGAGGACGTCTAACTTGTTTTTGCAGCAAGTGCTATGTGATGTGATATGGCCAGAAGATGTGATGAATGATATATATGATGTATGAGATTGATCATATTCTTGTAATAGGAATCACGACTTGCATGTCGATGAGTATGACAACCGGCAGGAGCCATAGGAGTTGTCTTTATTATTTTGTATGACCTGCGTGTCATTGAATAACGCCATGTAAATTACTTTACTTTGTTGCTAAACGCGTTAGCCATAGAAGTAGAAGTAATCGTTAGCGTGACGACTTCATAAAGACACAATGATGGAGATCATGATGATGGAGATCAGGGTGTCATGCCGGTGACAAAGATGATCATGGTGCCCCGAAGATGGAGATCAAAGGAGCATGATGATATTGGCCATATCATGTCACTATTTGATTGCATGTGATGTTTATCATATTTTTGCATCTTATTTGCTTAGAACGACGGTAGCAAGTAGGATGATCCCTTATAATAATTTCAAGAAAGTGTTCACCCTAACTGTGCACCGTTGCGAAGGTTCGTCGTTTCGAAGCACCACGTGATGATCGGGTGTGATAGATTCTTACGTTCGAATACAACGGGTGTTGACGAGCCTAGCATGTACAGACATGGCCTCGGCACACACGCAATACACTTAGGTTGACTTGACGAGCCTAGCATGTACAGACATGGCCTCGGAACATGGAGGACCGAAAGGTCGAGCATGAGTCGTATAGAAGATACGATCAACATGGAGATGTTCACCGATCTTGACTAGTCCGTCTCACGTGATGATCGGACACGGCCTAGTTAAACTCGGATCATGTTTCACTTAGATGACTAGAGGGATGTCTATCTGAGTGGGAGTTCATAATCAGATGAACTTCATTATCATGAACATAGTCAAAAAGGTATTTGCAAATTATGTCATAGCTTGCGCTTTAGTTCTACTGATTAAGATATGTTCCTAGAGAAAATTTAGTTGAAAGTTGGTAGTAGCAATTATGCGGACTGGGTCCGTAAACTGAGGATTGTCCTCATTACTGCACAGAAGGCTTATGTCCTTAATGCACCGCTCGGTGTGCTGAACCTCAGCGTCGTCTGTAGATGTTACGAAACATCTGACATACACGTTTTGATGACTACGTGATAGTTCAGTGCGGTTTAGAATTGTGGCACCAAAGACGTTTTGAAACGTCGCAGAACATGAGAGATGTTCCGAAGACTGAAATTGGGATTTCAGACTAGTGCCCACGTCAAGAGGTATGAGACCTCTGACAAGTTTCTTAAGCCTGCAAACTAAGGGAGAAAAGCTCAATCGTTGAGCGTGTGCTCAGATTGTCTGAGTGCCACAATCGCTTGAATCGAGTGGGAGTTAATCTCCCAGATGAGATAGTGATAGTTCCCCATAGTCATTGCCACCAAGCTAGTAGAGCTTCGTGATGAACTATAACATATCAAGGATAGTTATGATGATCCTTGAGCTATTCGCGATGTTTGACACCGCGAGAGTAGAAATCAAGAAGGAGCATCAATTGTTGATGGTTAGTAAAACCACTAGTTTAAGAAGGGCAAGGGCAAAAGGGATACTTCATGAAACAGCAAGTCGTTTGCTGCTCTAGTGTAGAATCCCAAGGTTGAACCCAAACCCGAGACTAAGTGCTTCTATGAGAGGAACGGTCACTGAAGCAGTAATACCCTAGATATTTGGTAGATGAGAAGGCAGGCAAGGTCGACAGAAGTATATTGGATATACGTTATACGAATGTGTACTTTACTAGTACTCCTAGCAGCACCAGGGTATTAGATACTGGTTCGGTTGCTAAGTGTTAGTAACTCGAAATAAAAGCTGCGAAATAAATGGAGACTAGCTAAAGGTGAGATGACGATATGTATTGGAAGTGTTTCCAAGGTTGATGTGATCAAGCATCGCATGCTCCCTCTACTATCGAGATTTGGTGTTTGCGTTGAACATGATTGGATTATGTTTACCGCAAAACGGTTATTCATTTAAGAAGAATAATGGTTACTCTATTTATTTGAATAATACCTTCAATGGTCTTGCACCTAAAATGAATCTCGATCGTAGTGATTCACATGTTCATGCCAAAAAGATATAAGATAGTAATGATAGTACCACATACTTGTGGCACTGCCACTTGAGTCATATTGGTATAGAACGCATGAAGAAGCTCCATGTAGATGGATCTTTGGACTCACTCGTTTTTGAAATGAATGAGACATGCGAACCATGTCTATTGGTATATATGCATGAAGAAACTCCATGCAGATGGATCGTTTGGACTCACTTGATTTTGAATCACTTGAGACATGCAAATCATGGGCAAGATGACTGAAAGGCCTCGTTTTCAGTAAGATGGAACAAGAGAGCAACTTATTGGAAGTAATACATTTTGATGTATGCAGTCCAATGAGTGCTGAGGCATGCAGTGGACATCGTTATGTTCTTACTTCACAGATGATTTGAGTAGATGCTGAGTGTATTTACTTGATGAAACACTAGTCTGAATTATTGAAAGGTTCAAGTAATTTCAGAGTGAAGTTGAAGATCGTCGTAACAAGAGGATAAAATGTCTGTGATATGATCATAGAGATGAGTATCTGAGATACGAGTTTGGCACACAATTGAGACATTGTGGAAAGTGTTTCACAATTAATACCGCCTGGAACACCATAGTGTGATGGTGTGTCCGAACATAATAACTGCACCCTATTGGATATGGTGCATACCATAATGTTTCTTATCAAATTACCACTATCATTTATGGGTTAGGCATTAGAGACAACCGCATTCACTTTAAAAGTGGCACCACGTAATTCCGTTGAGACGACACCGTTTATAGAAACCTAAGTTGTCGTTTCTTAAAAGTTTGGGGCTGCGATGCTTATGTGAAAAAGTTTCAGGCTGATAAGCTCGAACCCAAAGCGGATAAATGCATCTTCATAGAATACCCAAAAACAGTTGGGTATACCTCCTATCTGGAAGCAAAAGTAATTGCTTCTAGAAACGAGTCCTTTCTCGAGGAAAAGTTTCTCTCGAAAGAATTGAGTGGGAGGATGGTGGAGACTTGATAAGGTTATTGAACCGTCGCTTCAACTAATGTGTAGCAGGGCACAGGAAGTTGTTCCTGTGGCACCTACACCAATTGAAGTGGAAGCTTATGATAGTGATCATGAAACTTCGGATCAAGTCACTACCAAACCTCGTAGGACGACGAGGATGCGCACTACTTCAGAGTAATGCGTGATCCTGTCTTGGAAGTCATGTTGCTAGACAACAATGAACCTACGAGCTATGGAGAAGCGATGGTGGGCCCATATTCCGATGAATGGCTCGAGGCCATGAAATCCGAGATAGAATCCATGTATCAGAACAAAGCATGGACTTTGGTGAACTTGCCCGATGATCAGCAAGCCATTGAGATAAATGGATCTTTAAGAAGAAGACGGACATGGACGGTAATGTTACCGTCTATGAAGCTCGACTTGTGGCAAAGAGTATTTTCACAAGTTCAAGGAGTTGACTACGATGAGTTTTTCTCATCCGTAGCGATGCCTAGGTCTGTCGGAATCATGTTAGCATTAGCTACATTTATGAAATCTGGCAGATGGATGTCAAAACAGGTTTCCTTACCAGTTTTCGTAAGGAAAGGTTGTATGTGATACAATCAGAAAGGTTTTGTCGATCCTAAGGATGCTAAAAGGTATGCTAGCTCCAGCGATCCTTCCATGGATTAGAGCAAGCATCTCGGAGTCAGAATATACGCTTTGATGGAGTGATCAAAGTTTTTGGGTTTATACAAAGTTTGTTAGAAACTTGTATTTACAATAAAGTGAGTGGGAGCGCTACAACATTTCTGATAAGTATATGTGAATGACATATTGTTGATCCCAAAAGATGTAAAATTTCTGGAAAGCATAAAGGGTTGTTTGAAAGGAGTTTTTCAAAGGAAGACCTGGATAAAGCTACTTACATATTGGGCATCAAGATCCATAGAGATAGATCAAGACGCCTGATGATACTTTCAAAAGACAGCACACCTTAACATGATTTTGAAAGAGTTCAAAATAGATCAGCAAACAAGGAGTTCTTGGCTGTGTTACAAGGTGTGAGTATTGAGTGAGACTCAAGACCTGACCACAGCAGAAGATAGAGAAAGGACGAAGGTCGTCCCCTATGCTTTAGACGTAGGCTCTATAGTATGCTATGCTGTGTACCGCACATGTAGTGTGCGTTGCCATGAGTTGGTCAAGGGGGTACAATGGTGATTCGGGAAAGGATCTCATGACAGCGGTCGAACTTATCCTTAGTACCTAGTGGATTAAGGAATTTTCTCGATTATGGAGGTGGAAAGGAGTTCGTCGTAAAGGGTTACGTCGATGCGAACTTTGACACTAATCCGGATAACTCTGAGTAGTAAACCGGATTCGTATAGTAGAGCAATTATTTGAAATGGCTCCAAATAGCGCATGGTAGCATCCACAAGATGACATAGATATTCGTAAAGCACACGGTTCTGAAAGGTTCAGACCCGTTGACTAATAACCTCTCTCACAAGCATAACATGATCAAACCAGAACACATTGAGTGTTAATCACATAGTGATGTGAACTAGATTGTTGACTCTAGTAAACTCTTTAGATGTTGGTCACATGGTGATGTGACCAGTGAATGTTAATCACATGGTGATGTGAACTAGATTATTGACTCTAGTGCAAGTGGGAGACTGTTGGAAATATGCCCTAGAGGCAATAATAAATGGTTATTATTATATTTCTTTGTTCATGGTAATTGTCTATTATTCATGCTATAATTGTATTGTCCGGAAATCGTAATACATGTGTGAATACATAGACCACAACCTGTCCCTAGTAAGCCTCTAGTTGACTAGCTCGTTGATCAACAGATAGTCATGGTTTCCTGACTATGGACATTGGATGTCATTGATAACGGGATCACATCATTAGGAGAATGATGTGATGGATAAGACCCAACTTAAGCATAGCATAAAAGATCGTGTAGTTTCGTTTGCTAGAGCTTTTCCAATGTCAAGTATCTTTTCCTTAGACCATGAGATCGTGCAACTCCCGGATACCGTAGGAGTGCTTTGGGTGTGCCAAACGTCACAACGTAACTGGGTGACTATAAAGGTGCATTACGGGTATCTCCGAAAGTGTCTGTTGGGTTGGCACGGATCGAGACTGGGATTTGTCACTCCGTGTAAACGGAGAGGTATCTCTGGGCCCACTCGGTAATGCATCATCATAATGAGCTCAATGTGACTAAGGCGTTAGTCACGGGATCATGCATTGCGGTACGAGTAAAGAGACTTGCCGGTAACGAGATTGAACTAGGTATTGGGATACCGACGATCGAATCTCGGGCAAGTAACATACCGTTTGACAAAGGGAATTGCATACAGATTGATTGAATCCTCGACACCGTGGTTCATCCGATGATATCATCGTGGAACATGTGGGAGCCAACATGGGTATCCAGATCCCGCTGTTGGTTATTGACCGGAGAGGCGTCTCGGTCATGTCTGCATGTCTCCCGAACCCGTAGGGTCTACACACTTAAGGTCCGGTGACGCTAGGGTTGTAGAGATATATGTATGCGGAAACCCGAAAGTTGTTTGGAGTCCCGGATGAGATCCCGGACGTCACGAGAGGTTCCGGAATGGTCCGGAGGTAAAGATTTATATATGGGAAGTCTTATTTTGGTCGCCGGAAAAGTTTCGCGCTTTATCGGTATTGTACCGGGAGTGCCGAAAGGGGTCCGGGGGTCCACCAAGGGGGTCCACCAGCCCCGGGGGGCCACATGGGCTGTAAGGGGTGCGCCTTGGCCTATATGGGCCAAGGGCACCAGCCCCAAGAGGCCCATGCGCAAGAGATAAGAAAGAAGGGAGAGTCCTAAAGGGGGAAGGCACCTCCGAGGTGCCTTGGGGGGGGAAGGACTCCCCCCTGGCCGCACCCTTCCTTGAAGGAAGGGGCAAGGCTGCGCCCCCCCCTCTCCCTTGGCCCTATATATAGTGGGGGGAAGGGAGGGCAGCAACATCTAAGCCTTGGGCGCCTCCCTCCTCCCCTGCAACACCTCTCTCTCTCTCAGAAGCTTGCAAAGCCCTGCCGGAGAGCCGCTACATCCACCACCACGCCGTCGTGCTGTTGGATCTCCATCAACCTCTCCTTCCCCCTTGCTGGATCAAGAAGGAGGAGACGTCGCTGCACCGTACGTGTGTTGAACGCGGAGGTGCCGTCCGTTCGGCACTCGGTCATCGGTGATTTGGATCACGGCGAGTACGACTCCGTCATCCACGTTCATTGGAACGCTTCCGCTCGCGATCTACAAGGGTATGTAGATCCACTCCTTTCCCCTCGTTGCTAGTAGACTCCATAGATGCATCTTGGTGAGCGTAGGAAAATTTTAAATTATGCTACGATTCCCAACACTGCGTGTCAATGAAAACGCCATGTAATTACTTTACTTTATTGCTAACCGTTAGCCATAGTAGTAGAAGTAATAGTTGGCGAGACAACTTCATGAAGATACGATGATGGAGATCATGGTGTCATGCCGGTGACGAAGGTGATCATGCCGCGCCTCGAGCATGGAGATCAAAAGGCACAAGATGATATTGGCCATATCATGTCACTTTATGATTTGCATGTGATGTCTGTCATGTTTACATCTTATTTGCTTAGAACGACGGTAGCATAAATAAGATGATCCCTCACTAAAATTTCAAGAAATGTGTTCCCCCTAACTGTGCACCATTGCGAAGGTTCGTTGTTTTGAAGCACCATGTGATGATTGGGTGTGATAGATTCTAACGTTCACATACAACGGGTGTAAGCCAGATTTACACATGCGAAACACTTAGGTTGACTTGACGAGCCTAGCATGTACAGACATGGCCTCGGAACACAAGAGACCGAAAGGTTGAACATAAGTCATATAGTAGTACGATCAACATGGAGATGTTCACCGTTGATGACTAGTCCGTCTCACGTGATGATCGGACACGGCCTAGTCGATTCGGATCATGTATCACTTAGATGACTAGAGGGATGTCTATCTGAGTGGGAGTTCATTGAATAATTTGATTAGATGAACTTAATTATCATGAACCTAGTCTAAATTGTCTTTGCAAATTATGTTGTGGTTTAATAGCTCGCGCTTTAGCTCCTTGTTTTAATACGTTCCGAGAGAAAGACTTAGTTGAAAGATATTGTAAGCAATTGTGCGGACTAGGGCCGTAGTCTGAGGATTGTCCTCACTGCTACACAGAAGGCTTCTGTCCTTGATGCACCGCTCGGTGTGCCAACCCCTTTGGCGTCGTCCGTGGATGTTGTGAACACCTGGAAGACACGTTCTGATGACTACCTCATAGTTTAGTGCGCCATGCTTTGCGGCTTAGAGTCGGGGCTCCAAAAGCATTTTGAACGCCATGGAACATATGAGATGTTCCAAGAGCTGAAATTGGTATTTCAGGATCATGCCTGTGTTGAGAGGTTTGAGACCTCTGACAAGGTCTTTGCCTACAAGATGGAGGAGAATAGCTCAGCCAGTGAGCATGTGCTCAGAATTTCTGGGTACTTCAATCGCTTAAATCAAGTGGGAGTTAATCTTCCAGATAAGAGAAGTGATTGACGGAGTTCTCTAGTCACTATCACCAAGCTAACTAGAGCTTCGTGATGAACTATAACATGCAAGGGAAGTTTATCCCGGAGATGTTCGTCATGCTTAAGGCCGTAAAGGTAGAAGTCAAGAAGGAGCATCAAGTGTTGATGGTTAACAAGACCACTAGTTTCAAAGAAGGCAAGGGCAAGAAGGGAAACTTCATGAATGGCAAGCTAGTTGCCGCTCTAGTGAAGAAACCCAAGAACCCAAACCCGAGACGAAGTGCTTCTATTAGGGGAACGGTCACTGGTAGCGGATCTGCCTCAAATACTTGGTAGATAAGAAGGCTGGCAACTTCAACAAAAGTATATTTGATATATGTGTTATTGATGTGTACCTTACTAGTACTCCTAGTATCACATGGGTATTAGATACCGGTTCAGTTGCTAATATTGGTAACTCGAAACAAAAGCTACGGAATAAACGAAGACTAGCTAAGGGCGAGCTGACGATATGTGTTGGAAGTGTTTCCAAGGATGATAAAATCACCATCGGACACTCCATCTACCTTCGGGATTAATGTTGAACCCAGATAAATGTTGTTTTCATTGGTGCCTGCGTTGAGCGTGAACATGATTAGATCATGTTTATTGCAATACAATTATTCATTTAAGACAGAGAATAATTGTTATTCTGTTTACATGAATAATACCTTCTATGGTCATGCACCCAATGTGAATGGTTTATTGAATCTCGGTCGTAGTGATACACATGTTCATAACATTGATGCCAAAAGATGTAGAGTTGATAATGATAGTACCACTTTCTTGTGACACTGCCACTTAGGTCATATTGGTGTAAAGCGCATGAAGAACCTCCATGCTAATGGAATTTTGGAGTCACTTGATTTTGAATCACCTGACACATGCGAACCATGCCTCATAGGCACGATGACTGACACCCCGTTTTCTGGAACAATGGAACAGGCAAGTGACTTGTTGGAAATCACACATGCTGATGTGTGCGGTCCGATGAGTGTTGACGCACGCAGTGGATATCGTTATTTTCTCACCTTCACCGATGAATTGAGTAGATATGGATATATTTACTTAATATAGCATAAGTTTGAAACGTTTGAAAAGTTCAAGCAATTTCAGAGTGAAGTCGAGAATCATCATAACAAGAAGATCAAGTTCCTCTGATGTGATCAAGGGGAGAGTATCTGAGTTATGAGTTTGGCAATCACTAAAGACAAGGTGGAATCGTTTCACAATTAACGCCACCTAGAACACCATAGCTTAATGGTGTGTCCGAGTGTCGTAGTCGCACCCTATTGGATATGGTGCGATCTATGATGTCTCTTACTGATCTACCGCTATCATTTTGGGGTTATGCATTAGAGACAATTACATTCACTTTAAATAGGGCACCATCTAAGTCCGTGGAGACGACACCGTATGAACTATGGTTTGGCAAGAAACCTAAGTTGTTGTTTCTTAAGGTTTGGGGCTATGATGCTTATGTCGATAGGCTTCGGCCAGAAAAGCTCGAACCCAAAGCGGAAAATTATGTCTTCATAGAATACCCAAACAAGACGATTGGGTATACCTTCTATCTCAGATCTGAGGTCAATAATCTAGATTACACAGTAATGATTCTAACACCCATGGAGCCTTGGTGCTGATCATGTTTTGCTCGTGGAAGAGGCTTAGTCAACGGGTCTGCAACATTCAGATCCGTATGTATCTTGAAAATTTCTATATCTCCCACCTGGACTAGATCCCGGATGGAATTGAAGCGTCTCTTGATGTGCTTGGTTCTCTTGTGAAATCTGGATTCCTTCGCCAAGGCAATTGCACCAGTATTGTCACAAAAGATTTTCATTGGACCCGATGCACTAGGTATGACACCTAGATCGGATATGAACTCCTTCATTGGACCCGATGCACTATGTACTCCGCTTCACACATAGATCCCGCCACGACGCTTTGTTTAGAACTGCACCAACTGACAGCTCCACCGTTCAATGTCAACACGTATCCGGTTTGCGATTTAGAATCGTCCGGATCAGTGTCAAAGCTTGCATCGACGTAACCATTTACGATGAGCTCTTTGTCACCTCCATAAACGAGAAACATATCCTTAGTCCTTTCCAGGTATTTTAGGATGTTCTTGACCGCTGTCCAGTGATCCACTCCTGGATTACTTTGGTACCTTCCTGCTAGACTTATAGCAAGGCACACATCAGGTCTGGTACACAGCATTGCATACATGATAGAGCCTATGGCTGAAGCATAGGGAACATCTTTCATCTTCTCTCTATCTTCTGCAGTGGTCGGGCATTGAGTCTTACTCAACTTCACACCTTGTAACACAGGCAAGAAACCTTTCTTTGCTTGATCCATTTTGAACTTCTTCAAAACTTTGTCAAGGTATGTGCTTTGTGAAAGTCCAATTAAGCGTCTTGATCTATCTCTATAGATCTTGATGCCCAATATATACGCAGCTTCACCGAGGTCTTTCATTGAAAAACTCTTATTCAAGTATCCCTTTATGCTATCCAGAAATTCTATATCATTTCCAATCAGCAATATGTCATCCACATATAATATCAGAAATGCTACAGAGCTCCCACTCACTTTCTTGTAAATACAGGCTTCTCCAAAAGTCTGTACAAAACCAAATGCTTTGATCACACTATCAAAGCGTTTATTCCAACTCCGAGAGGCTTGCACCAGTCCATAAATGGATCGTTGGAGCTTGCACACTTTGTTAGCTCCCTTTGGATCGACAAAACCTTCCGGTTGCATCATATACAACTCTTCTTCCAGAAATCAATTCAGGAATGCAGTTTTGACATCCATTTGCCAAATTTCATAATCATGAAATGCGGCAATTGCTAACATGATTTGGACAGACTTAAGCATCGCTACGGGTGAGAAGGTCTCATCGTAGTCAATCCCTTGAACTTGTCGAAAACCTTTCGCAACAAGTCGAGCTTTATAGACAGTAACATTACCGTCAGCGTCAGTCTTCTTCTTGAAGATCCATTTATTTTCAATGGCTTGCCGATCATTGGGCAAGTCAACCAAAGTCCATACTTTGTTCTCATACATGGATCCCATCTCGGATTTCATGGCCTCAAGCCATTTTGCGGAATCTGGGCTCACCATCGCTTCTTCATAGTTCGTAGGTTCGTCATGGTCTAGTAACATAACCTCCAGAACAGGATTACCGTACCACTCTAGTGCGGATCTTACTCTGGTTGACCTACGAGGTTCAGTAACAACTTGATCTGAAGTTCCATGATCATCATCATTAACTTCCTCACTAATTGGTGTAGGTGTCACAGGAACCGGTTTCTGTGATGAACTATTTTCCAATAAGGGAGCAGGTATAGTTACCTCATCAAGTTCTACTTTCCTCCCACTCACTTCTTTCGAGAGAAACTCCTTCTCTAGAAAGGATCCATTCTTAGCAACGAATGTCTTGCCTTCGGATCCGTGATAGAAGGTGTACCCAACAGTCTCCTTTGGGTATCCTATGAAGACACATTTCTCCGATTTAGGTTCGAGCTTATCAGGTTGAAGCTTCTTCACATAAGCATCGCAGCCCCAAACTTTAAGAAACGACAACTTTGGTTTCTTGCCAAACCACAGTTCATAAGGCGTCGTCTCAACGGATTTCGATGGTGCCCTATTTAACGTGAATGCAGCCGTCTCTAAAGCATAACCCCAAAACGATAGCGGTAAATCAGTAAGAGACATCATAGATCGCACCATATCTAGTAAAGTATGATTACGACGTTCGGACACACCATTACATTGTGGTGTTCCGGGTGGCGTGAGTTGCGAAACTATTCCGCATTGTTTCAAATGTAGACCAAACTCGTAACTCAAATATTCTCCTCCACGATCTGATCGTTGAAACTTTATTTTCTTGTTACGGTGATTTTCAACTTCACTTTGAAATTCTTTGAACTTTTCAAATGTTTCAGACTTATGTTTCCTTAAGTAGATATACCCATATCTGCTCAAATCATCTGTGAAGGTGAGAAAATAACGATATCCGCCACGAGCCTCATTATTCATCGGACCACATACATCTGTATGTATGATTTCCAACAAATCTGTTGCTCTCTCCATAGTTTCGGAGAACGGCGTTTTAGTCATCTTGCCCATGAGGCACGGTTCGCAAGTACCAAGTGATTCATAATCAAGTGATTCCAAAAGTCCATCAGTATGGAGTTTCTTCATGCGCTTTACACCGATATGACCTAAACGACAGTGCCACAAATAAGTTGCACTATCATTATCAACTCTGCATCTTTTGGCTTCGACATTATGAATATGTGTATCACTACTATCGAGATTCATTAAAAATAGACCACTCTTCAAGGGTGCATGACCATAAAAAATATTACTCATATAAATAGAACAACCATTATTCTTTGATTTAAATGAATAACCGTCTCGCATCAAACAAGATCCAGATATAATGTTCATGCTCAACGCTGGCACCAAATAACAATTATTTAGGTCTAATACTAATCCCGAAGGTAGATGTAGAGGTAGCGTGCCGACGGCGATCACATCGACTTTGGAACCGTTTCCCACGCGCATCGTCACCTCGTCCTTGGCCAGTGTTCGCTTAATCCGTAGTCCCTGTTTCGAGTTGCAAATATTAGCAACAGAACCAGTATCAAATACCAAGGTGCTACTGCGAGCTCTAGTAAGGTACACATCAATAACATGTATATCACATATACCTTTGTTCACCTTGCCATCCTTCTTATCCGCCAAATACTTGGGGCAGTTCCACCTCCAGTGACCAGTCTGCTTGTAGTAGAAGCACTCAGTCTCAGGCTTAGGTCCAGACTTGGGTTTCTTCTCCTGAACAGCAACTTGCTTGCTGTTCTTCTTGAAGTTCCCCTTCTTCTTCCCTTTGCCCTTTTTCTTGAAACTAGTGGTCTTATTGACCATCAACACTTGATGCTCCTTTTTGATTTCTACCTCCGCAGCCTTTAGCATTGCGAAGAGCTCGGGAATCGTCTTATCCATCCCTTGCATGTTATAGTTCATCACGAAGCTCTTGTAGCTTGGTGGCAGTGATTTAAGAATTCTGTCAATGACACTATCATCCGGAAGATTAACTCCCAGTTGAATCAAGTGATTGTTATACCCAGACATTTTGAGTATATGCTCACTGACAGAACTATTCTCTTCCATCTTGCAGCTGTAGAACTTATTGGAAACTTCATATCTCTCAATCCGGGCATTTGCTTGAAATATTAACTTCAACTCCTGGAACATCTCATATGCTCCATGACGTTCAAAACGTCGTTGAAGACCCGGTTCTAAGCCGTAAAGCATGGCACACTGAACTATCGAGTAGTCATCAGCTTTGCTCTACCAGACGTTCATAACATCTGGTGTTGCTCCTGCAGCAGGCCTGGCACCCAGCGGTGCTTCTAGGACGTAATTCTTTTGTGCAGCAATGAGGATAATCCTCAAGTTACGGACCCAGTCCGTGTAATTGCTACCATCATCTTTCAACTTTGCTTTCTCAAGGAACGCATTAAAATTCAATGGAACAACAGCACGGGCCATCTATCTACAATCAACATAGACAAGCAAGATACTATCAGGTACTAAGTTCATGATAAATTTAAGTTCAATTAATCATATTACTTAAGAACTCCCACTTAGATCGACATCCCTCTAATCATCTAAGTGATCACGTGATCCAAATCAACTAAACCATAACCAATCATCACGTTAAATGGAGTAGTTTTCAATGGTGAACATCACTATGTTGATCATATGTATTATATGATTCACGCTCGACCTTTCGGTCTCAGTGTTCCGAGACCATATCTGCATATGCTAGGCTCGTCAAGTTTAACCTGAGTATTCTGCGTGTGCAAAACTGGCTTGCACCCATTGTAGATGGACGTAGAGCTTATCACACCCGATCATCACGTGGTGTCTGGGCACGACGAACTTTGGCAACGGTGCATACTCAGGGAGAACACTTTTATCTTGAAATTTAGTGAGAGATCATCTTATAATGCTACCGTCAATCAAAGCAAGATAAGATGCATAAAAGATAAACATCACATGCAATCAATATAAGTGATATGATATGGCCATCATCATCTTGTGCTTGTGATCTCCATCTCCGAAGCACCATCATGATCCCCATCGTCACCGGCGCGACACCTTGATCTCCATCATAGCATCGTTGTCGTCTCGCCAACTATTGCTTCTACGACTATCGCTACCGCTTAGTGATAAAGTAAAGCAATTACATGGCGATTGCATTGCATACAATAAAGCGACAACCATATGGCTCCTGCCAGTTGCCGATAACTTGGTTACAAAACATGATCATCTCATACAATAAAATATAGCATCATGCCTTGACCATATCACATCACAACATGCCCTGCAAAAACAAGTTAGACGTCCTCTACTTTGTTATTGCAAGTTTTACGTGGCTGCTATGGGCTGAGCAAGAACCGTTCTTACCTACGCATCAAAACCACAACGATAGTTTGTCAAGTTGGTGTTGTTTTAACCTTCGCAAGGACCGGGCGTAGCCACACTCGGTTCAACTAAAGTTGGAGAAACTGACACCCGCCAGCCACCTCTCTGCAAAGCACGTCGGAAGAACCAGTCTCGCGTAAGCGTACGCGTAATGTCGGTCCGGGCCGCTTCATCCAACAGGACCGCCGAACCAAAGTATGACATGCTGGTAAGCAGTATGACTTATATCGCCCACAACTCACTTGTGTTCTACTCGTGCATATGACATCTACGCATAAAACCAGGCTCGGATGCCACTGTTGGGGAACGTAGTAATTTCAAAAAAATTCCTACGCACACGCAAGATCATGGTGATGCATAGCAACGAGAGGGGAGAGTGTTGTCCACGTACCCTCATAGACCGAAAGCGGAAGCGTTAACACAACGCGGTTGATGTAGTCGTACGTCTTCACGATCCGACCGATCAAGTACCGAACACACGGCACCTCCGAGTTCAGCACACGTTCAGCTCGATGACGTCCCTCGAACTCCGATCCAGCCGAGTGTTGAGGGAGAGTTTCGTCAGCACGATGGCATGGTGACGATGATGATGTTCTACCGACGCAGGGCTTCGCCTAAGCACCGCTACGATATTATCGAGGTGTAATATGGTGGAGGGGGGCACCGCACACGGCTAAGAGATCAATGATCAATTGTTGTGTCTTTGGGGTGCCCCCTGCCCCCGTATATAAAGGAGCAAAGGGGGGAGGTGCGGCCAACCTTGGGGCGCGCCAGGAGGAGTCCTACTCCCACCGGGAGTAGGACTCCCCCCCCTTTTCCTAGTTGGATTAGGACTTGGGAGGGGGGAAAGAGGAGAGGGAGAAGAAGGAGGGGGGCGCCGTCCCCTTCTCCTTGTCCTATTCGGACTAGGGGGAGGGGCGCGCGGCCCAGCCCTAGCCGCCTCTCTTCTCTTCCACCTAGGCCCACTAAGGCCCATTATGTTGCCGGGGGGTTTCGGTAACCTCCCGGTACTCCGGTAAAATCCCGATTTCACCCGGAACCCTTCCGATATCCAAACATAGGCTTCCAATATATCAATCTTCATGTCTCGACCATTTCAGGACTCCTCGTCATGTCCGTGATCACATCCGGGACTCTGAACAACCTTCGGTACATCAAAACATATAAACTCATAATATAACTGTCATCGAAATGTTAAGCGTGCGGACCCTACGGGTTCGAGAACTATGTAGACATGACCGAGACACGTCTCCGGTCGATAACCAATAGCGGAACCTGGATGCTCATATTGGCTCCACATATTCTACGAAGATCTTTATCGGTCAGACCGCATAACAACATACGTTGTTCCCTTTGTCATCGGTATGTTACTTGCCCGAGATTCGATCGTCGGTATCTCAATACCTAGTTCAATCTCGTTACCGGCAAGTCTCTTTACTCGTTCCATAATACATCATCTCGCAACAAACTCATTAGTTGCAATGCTTGCAAGGCTTAAGTGATGTGCATTACCGAGAGGGCCCAGAGATACCTCTCCGAAAATCGGAGTGACAAATTCTAATCTCGAAATATGCCAACCCAACAAGTACCTTCGGAGACACCTGTAGAGCACCTTCATAATCACCCAGTTACGTTGTGACGTTTGGTAGCACACACAATGTTCCTCTGGTAAACGGGAGTTGCATAATCTCATAGTCATAGGAACATGTATAAGTCATGAAGAAAGCAATAGCAACATACTAAACGATCAAGTGCTAAGCTAACGGAATGGGTCAAGTCAATCACATCATTCTCCTAATGATGTGATCCCGTTAATCAAATGACAACTCATGTCAATGGCTAGGAAACATAACCATCTTTGATCAACGAGCTAGTCAAGTAGAGGCATACTAGTGACACTCTGTTTGTCTATGTATTCACACAAGTATTATGTTTCCGGTTAATACAATTCTAGCATGAATAATAAACATTTATCATGATATAAGGAAATAAATAATAACTTTATTATTGCCTCTAGGGCATATTTCCTTCATAACTAAGATACAAATATCGTGATAACTTTGACCCTGAGAAAAAAGTTGTCGAAAACAACCCCACCCCCCCCCCCGTTTAATTTTTTTTGTTAATTGCATGATAATTTAGTCACCGCAGTTCCGGTAACT